>NW_015173682.1:740383-743343 GCF_001447785.1 Gekko japonicus | reverse complement strand
TCTTTCCTTTCCAAACATCATTCCCAGGAAAATGTCCTCAGGATTGCAGCCTGTATCTTCGAGTAGACAAGGGCAGTGTTGTTTTCACAAACACCACAGTTAACTCATGCAAGGCCCCGGTCACACGGGCCAGATAACACGGGGGGGGGGCTGTTCACCCCGGAGCAAAATAAAGCACGGTAGCACGGTCTACGTGTTTAGGCTGTTAGCTGGTGATCAAATGGCAATGCTGCAGCATGGCAAAGAAGCGGCGCAGCGCAATCACACAAGCATTTCGCATTTGTGCACATGCGCAGTTCCATGGAGCAGCACTGCTTCCATTTCATGTTTGTGCACATGCGCTTATGAAAAACATCTGGTTTGCGAAGGGACATGGACAGGTGCCGGATGCCAAGGGATACTAGCGCTCCTGCGATCAGACGCCCGCCTGTACCGCACATTTTCCGGATACTAGTGCACTTTCTCTGGTACTTTTTAACTCCGCATCTTTGGCGGGACGCCATGGGTTGGCCATGGGTGTGCTATGTTTCCCAGATGTTGCAGTCTGATCGTGCCCCGAAAATCCGCCCAACACTTGTACGTGTTGTGCGGCAAAATCTCTGTGTGACTGGGGCCCAAGTCACCCAGTGGTGGCAAGTTGCCCAGTAGTTGCTGTTGCGTCTGGCCCTGATGAGTCCTTTCTCAAAGGCCAAAGCAACCCTGGAATGGGCTCTGCCCCCTCTGCCTTTTATTGACAGAAACCAAAGCTTGAAGGCTGGCAATACTGCATGGTTGCCTAGCATGTCATTGAGGACATTAAAAAAAAACTACAGGTGCTGCTTCTATTATTTTTGGTGGCTTTTCCTCCACAGTGTTTATATATGTGCCCTTCACCCACACATCTCCATATCGGAGGTGGGTAACAACCATATAAAACTATTTAATAAGACAAGAAACATCACAACAACATATAAATAAAAGCATTAAAAATCAGTCTAAAAACATATTACCTCCCCACCAGCAGGTTCAGGCTACCCACAAAGCTCTCTAGAATACCCATCAGAGCCTTACTGGAAACACAGGAGAGTAGGAACAGCCTTGGCCTCTTCTGGGAAGCTGTTCTACAGGCATGAGACGGCCATTAAAAAAGCCCGAGTCAAGACCACTGCAACAGCATGCCTTAGATAAAGGGACTACCAACAGTAGCTCTCCTCTTTGAAGGAGAAATGTGATGCATGCTACTAAAGGAATACTTCAAAATGGTTCCAGAACTGTAACACTTGTTCTGTTTACCCCAATGGCAGTAAGTTTTAAATTGGATTCTGACAAGCAGTTTAGATGCTGGATAACTGAACCAAGGCAGTCATTTGATTCTAGGTTCATGTTTTCGCCAAAGAAATTATCCAGGACAAGAACAGAATCAAGTTTCTGATATTCTCAGAAAGTTATCCTGAAATACTTTTATGTTTTTCACAGGTAAATTAATCACCGGTAATTTTGCTTGTTGTTACTTTTTCTCTCATCTCCTAATTTACACCAGAGAGAGATTACTGACGGCATTATGGCTCCATCTACCAGAACAAGTAGGCAGAAGAACTGTCAATTAAGTTTATTATAAAACCACATGGCTATGAACTTCTGTGCAGTTCAGAAGAGCACTGCTATAAGTCACAGAGGAGGGCAAAAAGTACATCCTGGTTGGAAAGAGGACTTGCATAAGAGGCAAAAATAAAGGCTAACATAAACTGAATTAAAAGCAAGCATTTTTATGTCCTTTTAATCAAGGACGGCATTCCCCTCAGTTGTGCTACATTACTCACACATGTGGATCAGGTAGGCTTGCCAGGTCTGGGTTGGAAAATACCTGGTGACTTTGGGGGTGGAGCCAGGAGAGGGTGAGGTTTGGGGAGGGGAGGGGTCTCAGCACAGTACAATGCCATAGACTCCACCCTTCAAAGCAGCCATTTTCTCCAGGGGAGCTGATCTCTGTCAGCTGGAGATCCGTTGTAAAAGCGGGAGATCCCCAGGTCCCACCTGGAGGCTCGCAGCCCTAGGATCAGGCTAAATTAGATGATAAGAAAGGATATGCTCAGTGTATTATGCTGTTCAGTAAGCTAGCCTGCACACTGTTGAAGGAGATTGTCCAAGATCTTTGCCTCTTGGGGAATGCCTACCCAACATTATATAACCATTTATTCTGACTGTTTCTTAAAGTGAAAGCAATGTGTTGTCAATGCCCTTTACCCACAGTAAGACTCTACTAAGTCAAAGAAAATTACTTAAATCCCGTAAATTGTAGTTTTACAAAAACGAAATAAAGTCAGATCAAGTGCCAGCTCTGTTTATATTCAGGAAGAAGGGATATTTGGCAGAGTGATAGGTTTAATTAAAACAAAACTCCTGAGTCAGTATAAGGAAAAAAAGGTTACTATGCTTTAGAATGGTCAGATTAAAGATGCAAATTAACAAAAGAGTAATCCCTTTAGCCTAGAACAGACAATAGCCCCACACATTCACTGAAGGCACAAGGAGAGAGCGAGTGTGAACATACTGGCTGGTCCTCTCATCTCCATGGACTCACATGGTTGTCTGCGGAGTGTAACTATGCAGAGGGAAGGGGCCAAATGTAGGGCTTCCTTTGTGATCATCATGGATCACACGGCCCCTTCTTTCATTCGGTAACCCCTGCAGATGACCAGGCAATCGCTCTCCCTCCCTGAGCCTTCAGTGAACATGTGGGGCTGCTATCTATACCAGGCTTTTGTGACTTTTTGTGAAAGTATAGTTGGAGGGGAGGAATACAAGAGCACACCAAAATAAAAGCCCCTCAGTTCTAGGAACCAGATAAGCTCTTGAACTATCCAAGGTATAGGTTTTGATTACTTCATGTGTCACTTTTCTTCCTGGTTTTCAGGATATTTACTGACTGAAGTGACAACTGGAAAAAGAAGTAATTTTGGGCACAGGTACTGAGTTTCAAG
>NW_015173682.1:720390-739982 GCF_001447785.1 Gekko japonicus | reverse complement strand
GGAGGAGGGAGGAGGAGCCGCGGCGCTCTGATCCGCCCGCGCCTTGGCCACCTCCCCAGGCTCTAGTCTGTCTCCAACTAGACCATGCCAGAGTGAGTGAGCGGGCTTGAGAACACTGCGCCGAGAGTGAGCGAGAGACAGAGAGATTCACACAAGGAAGAGATTGGGAAGTGTCCTTTCCTTCTCTGACTCTCAGGCAGGGCTTAACGCGGGGCTCCGAGGCTCACTCCTGAGATCGTCGCACATGTCGCCGCATGTCGGTTGAGCTGGGTGTGCTATCTTTGCCCTTAATAACCCCATGTGAATAACCCCCCCGCCCATCGCCGCCTCCGGCATCCCGCAGGCTGCTGGGGCGTCCAGCTGCTCCGGGAGCGGCTCGGCGGCTTCTCGTCAGGACTCATGGCGAGCGTCATGGTGGCATGCTGCGTGGGGGGGGCCCTCACCACAGCTGAGGCTGTGGCATAGAATCTATTGGAGGGGGGAGCTTGGAGAGAGAGAGAAGGGGTGAGGGCATTACATCACTTCCAGGTGATGTGTGTGTGGCGCGAGTGCTTCGCGCACATGCACACACACTCTGGCCTCCCCACTTTCCCCAGGCCTCCCCCACTAGGAAGGCTTTAGCTAAGGCCCTGTGAGGGAGCCTGCCCCAGCAGTAACGTCTTAGTGATCCTGCCAGCCCTGCCTCCACAGTGGCTTCTAATACTCCTCCCCCCTCCCCATCCTACACTGGGCAGCTGCCTGTCAGGTGTAGGAGAGGAGGTGGGATGCTTACAGCCACCGGGGAGGATTGCCTTAGCACTGCTGCTGGCCCAGGGTATGAATGTTTATGTGGAGATAGTAAAGGACATTTCTAGGAGCCATTTTGATGCGGGCCTCCCTCATGAACCTGAAGAAATGTCCCCCACATCACCACTCCCTCACACCAACTCTCCCTCATACCTCTCACCTCTTACTGCCCCCAAGAAAGCTCCTGGCAAACCTGAGCCAGATACACCAATGCTACAAGGAGGTGGCAACTTAGGAATGCAGCAAAGATATTTGCATATAGTACTCCTGCAGTGCACTGAGCTGCACAGGCCAAGTACCAGCAAGATCACCCTGAGGTGCTCAGAACAACACAGTCTCTATATGAGCAAAACAATCCAGGAACACAAGTTGAGAGGCCATTGCTTTTGTGGAAGGTAGCAGGAGTTGACTTAACAGATGACTGCTTCTTAAATGGACAGTTCTATGTGGCCTGCTCCAGAGTGAGCTGATCAAGCAGCCTGGTGATCCTAGCACCTGAGGGCAGAACCACCAATGTGGTCTAGAGAGAGATCCTTCAGTAGAGAGAGAAAAAGTACGTATGTCTCACTTTATTTCTTACACTACAATCTTCTTCATTAGAATTCCTACAACAAATGTCACATTTCAAATTTCACATCATCAGTATTATAACTGGATTTACAGAACTTAAATACCGTAGCGAAGCACGTGTAGCAGGCTAGTTCATATATAAATCCAAGGATGAGGTTTATGTTTTCGAACAAAAATATGTGCGGGAGGCATATTGCAGGCATATTACATTTCTCCCAGGCCCGCTCTGGTACTGGAAGGAAATAAGGCTATGGAGGAAAGTGTCTTATACAATGAAGGAGAGGCAGCAATGCAAGGTTCTTCTCACTCATATATACTTTTTCTTGTAAATAGTTGGCCCCATTTCTCACTTCACACACAAACATAGGAAAAACTGTGGCTATCCCATCACATCTACTTCAACCCTGTGCCAAGTGCTTCAAGAAAGAGCCCAAGAAGTGTCAAATGACATTTTAAAAATTATGTTTTTTTTAAAAAAGTATTCTTCCCATCACCCATTTGTTGCAAAGAGATTCATGTGTCTTTTCTAAAGGTAGCTTTTCTGCTGTAGATATATTACATCTATCGAGATACCAAACGACCACATCTTCTCCTGGAAAAAACATATATGATCCTTCTGTTCAGACACTGCCACATTTGTGATCATGACAACTGTGTGGAGCATGATGGCACAAGTGTCACGGGCATCTAAGTGGATTCTGTCTGTGACATTTTCAGTGATGAATAACAGAACCCTTTAACCTGTGACAAACACTTCCAGCTTTCAATAGGTTATTCTTCCCCCCTTGTTTTACTTGTACAATATGCATTCTGTATGTATATGGCCCTTCACAGAACACTTAGCTGTACCAAAAGGTTTTGGTAATTAACTTTTAAATGTCAAGCCCAGGATGACAGAGATCCTGGTCTGGATTCTATGGCATGTGAAAGAAAAAGAACTCACAAGAAGAATCTTTACTACCTGTTCCCTTCCCCTTCTCACTGGAGGCCTCTGAACCTTCCCCTTCAAAAGTTCCTCCTCAGAGCAGGCACGCCCTCAGGAATGCATGGCAAGTGGGGCTCGGCCTCACTCAGAAGCAGCTTGTGGGAGTTCTAGCGGGATGGGGAAAGTAGCAAAGAACTGTTGACAGGATCTAAACCCACATCTAGTTTACAGAATAAAATTAATTTTATTGTTAGGTTTTTAAAAAGTTATTTTACCCCCATATGGCAGTAGCAAATACTGACCTACCTTACAGAACTTCTGTAAGAAATTTTTGTTGTTGTTCAGTCGCACAGTCGAGTCCGACTCTTTGCGACCCCATGGACCAGATCACGCCAGGCCTTCCGGTCTTCCGCCGTCCTCTGAAGTTTGCTCAATTTCATGTTCATTGCATCTATGACACTGTCTAACCATCTCATCCTTTGCCGTCCCCGTCTTCTTTGACCTTCAATCTTTCCCAGCATCAGGGTCTTCTCCAGTGAGTGCTCCCTTCTCATTTGGTGGCCAAAGTAAGAAGTACAGATATAGAAAAAGTGCTGCCTAAGTGCTATACAGATTCCTTTTATTAATTACCTAACTGTATGGCACAAAGTGAAAGTGAGGAAGAGAACACTTTTGAAAGAGGAAGAGGCCATTTTTAGTTACAAGTACAAAGAAGTTAAATGCAATACAGCTAGATTTTTTTTTAAATCACTATGGGAATTGATATTGACCTAGGAGTCATTCAATATGTTAAAGCAACAAATCCATCTGAACACCTAAACATTCATGTTGGTCGACCATATCTTGAATATCAGTTCCTGAAGTCAGTTAATGAACTCTTGGCATTTTAAACCTGACTAAATCATTAAGAATGAAGAAAAACAACAGCTTAATATTCAGCTACCTGTTCTGCTGAAGGAAATGCTATGGCATTAAGCCAGTGAACCATAAGTAATGCAGAATTTTTGCATTTACCTGAGTAAAAATCTTATCTTTATCTAAAATACACATAACTAAATCCAAGAGATGGTAATGTCAATGCATAACCTTTTTACAGTTTGAAATTGAAAATACTTTCTAATATTGCCACTTCAAGTTTCAGAAAGTAAGGAAGGAAATTCAAGATAATGAAAAGGCAGTAGTAGGGTGGGAAGGGGGAAAGGAAGACATGGAGAACTGTGCAGCAGAAAGGCATTTGGGCTGAGTTCCAGCCGTTCCATTTCTGTACCTTGTAAAAGTTCTGCCGTGAATCTCCACTTCCATTATCCGTCTCAAATATTTGCAATTCAGACAAAGGCAAAATCTTACAGTGTGATTTCTTTCAAGCTCATTTTTAATTGTTCCAAGGCTAAAAGTTTACCACATTCTAAAAAGCCTGCAGGAGCTACATATATGCCTCAGTTACTACAGGCTGAAATTATCCTTCATGGGGCTCCACTCCACCTTTTCCACAACATGACAAATACCTTTACCAAATGAAGTGACCATTTACTGATGTTCACGAATACTGGGCTCTTAACATAGGTTTTCATTATAGGTGCCAAAAAAATTCATATTCCTGATACTTTTAATCCAAGCTTCAGAGGATGGCAATGCTACCTTCATTATGAAGCCAAGAATCACATCCCAAATTATTCTCTAGCTTGAATTCTGGATCTAAGCTCCCCCCCCTCAGATTTCTTCGTCTCCTTTCCTCCCAACCCAATATCTACGAGGGCACTACTAGCAGCGGCAAGCAGGCAGACGGCTGGCCAGGAGATGAGAGGATGAAGAGCCTCTCTGCCATTTGCCTGTTTCTCATTTGGCAACACCTGGGGTACATTTTCTGGTAACTATATTCCCTAGGGTGCACTGGGAAATTAAGATGCTATTTTAAGAAGACCTGAGGTGCTGGGAGAGGACAGGGTAGGAAGATGGAGGGCAGAAAGGGAAACACTTTTTTCTCACATCAACTGGCCAAGCTACCTGCTTATTCCAGCCTTCATCGCAGCAGCAGGGAAATTTGGTTGGGAGAAGGTGAAAAGAATGAGCCTTGTGCCCTCTTTCCTCTAACACATTGAGCTGAGATGGAAGATTCCTGCTTTGAAAGAAACCACTGTGGTATGAGGTCTGAATTGGTGGACTTTAATCACAGATTAAATGGGATTCTGAATCAGGATTAAGCCACGGGCAAGAAACAAACTTCAACTTGTTTAAGTCCCAGGGTGGGACATCAAAGCAAACTCTTTCAAACACGGAAGTCTTAGATCTTGGATCAGTGTGCAATGGGAGGAGGAGCCCAACGATAAACCAGGCTTCTCACGAGCAGACCCGAGTTTGCTCGTGATGCTGAATGCAGCTACTATGATTTACAGAAAATGGCCCAGCTTTCTGCATGCCCACATTTGCACTACAGTTCCCAAGAGGTGCTGCAAGATTCATATGCAAGAAAATTGTGGTGATAAGTGCCATCAAGTTGCAGCTGAATTGTTTTGACCCTGTAGGGTTTTCAAGGCAAGAGACATTCAGAGGTGGTTTGCCATTGCCTGCCTCTTCATAGCAACCTTGGACTTCCCTGGTGGTAATGGTTTTCCCCCCAACGTATGGTTTCCCCCCCGACGATCTGGGCCGCGCATGTGACGCAGCGATGTGACGCAGCTTCAGGGGCGGTGTGACGCAGCTTCGGGGGTGGAATTCCCCCTGGGGCCTGATTCCACCACGGCGGAAATCGGGCCTCCAAAGTGGGGGTTTCCCCGCCCCCACTTGGCAGCCCTAGCTGTCTGCCATCAGGGTGTGGGAGGTTTCTGGAATGAAGGGCTGGATTGGCATCTTGTTCCTGTGCTCATGACAAGTACAGGGGCTTGGCTATTGAGTGCCTTTATATCCCTCCCTTCCCCCTCTCCTGTTAGTGATCTGCTCTGCTGTCTGCCTTCAGGGTTTGGGAAGTTTCTGGAATCAGGGATCAGACTGGCTGAACAACTAAATAGGGCCAGAAGTTAAGATGCAGGGGCAATTGCTTAAGCATTGCTTAGGATGTTTTTATTGGTACTGTTTGAATTTTTCATAATGTTTTGTTTTGGATGAAAAAACCCTGCAATTTTCAGGGTACAAAAAAATCTGTGATCTGCAATCTCCCATTTCAATGTTTTATACATTTTCTTGGTAGTAACTCTCCTCCCATTGGCTGCTGCTGTTTTGGTGCTTTTTCCCTTCAAAGCACACTGAATTGTAACAGATCTTGATCCAAATACAAGGAGCTGCACAATATGGACATCATTAAATACCTAAGATGTAAAAACAACTGATGTGAAGCTCATTAGGTGCATTCAATCAGATTTTTACAAATATATTACATTTTTAGCAATTTCCTGATTTCTGAGGAATATCTTTTCTGCAAGTTCCCTGATTACTGGAGAGTCATTTCCCTCAGCTGGAAAACTACAAACAATAAAGGCAAATGGATATTTGTGCAAGGTGTAAGACCATCTATTTCTTCTGATGCTTTAGGATTGATGGCAATCTTGGTGGAGGAATCTGAGCATTAAATTGATAGTTCTTGGGCTTAATACTTATTACATTTCTAAAGTTTTTTGTGTATTTTAACTTTATATATGCAAAATGTAATTCTGAACATTATCAAAAATAAACAAGATATTTTAAATTTATCTGGCTGCATTATTATTTTTTTCAATTACAAGATATGGTAGATTTTTATGGTAGTTTTTAACTTAGAAAGAGACAACAAAATGAGAACAGGTGGCCGTACTTCCTGTTTAATTGTGCTACTCTGAGACCCAAGAGAAATGATGTGGTCCTTTCTACATAACTGTCTGTACCTTCTTAGTGATCAGACCTTCTTTAAACAGAAAATCAGACTCCACCCCCTAAAATGAAAAATAAGTACACAGCGATTGCAGTGAAACTAAGGTAGCTGCTGTCTCCGCACAGCAGTTGCAAACCTATTGTGAAACGCCACAGCTAAAAAGACTTGAAATGCTACCAAATGCTATTCTCTCACTACTCTGTTCTCATTGCTAAAAGGTGACTATGGGTCAAAATCAGTGCTTGGTAGAAGCCAGAGGTTTACAGCTGTTGAAATTCTTAAGCCCTACCAGATTTTTCAATGATGTCATGGTGATACACTTAATACTAGTCCACTGTCAGATCTACGGATGGCAGTTATGGTTTGTATTCAAGGGACCCATATAATTGAAACAATCCATCTGCTCTATGTTCTTCTCTGTCTCTCTTTGGCTCTGGTGTGATTACTGGCTGCCTTGTGATATTTGCCAGTGATGTCATAGTTAATCAAGCAGCCGCTCACCCTCTGGATCTCTGGAGAGATATGTTATACTTTGAACATTGAAGTGTATATTACAGAATGAATCCACCTGTTCTAGGCATTTTTTCCTTACCACCATTACCTTATGGGACCCAATATTTCCTGGGATTCTTAGTCCTGCACAAGCGATTGACAGCCTTATGCATAATTTGTGAAAGCTGATAGTGTTCTAATTCATCATGAATCCCAGATAATTGAAGTAATTGACCCACACCGGGGCTACTGTTTCAATTTCTGCTGGAATGGGACATTTGCCTATTGTCATGTTCACTCTAAAGGCTGCACTGGGTATAAGCCTTAATTACTTTTTCCACAAGACAGAGTAGGCCGTAGAGGGGAAATCATATTATTTGCATAGCTCATTTTAGTGAACTCCTAGACACTAATCTGCTTTCCCTGTTCATGCCTTTGAGTTTGGTTGCCATCTCAGCATAAATACAAATAGATACAAAGGAAGAAAGAAAAGAGAAATATGGTTACCAATATCAAGTTACTTGGAAGAAAAAAAGAAGGGAGATTACAAAGCCAAGTAGTTTAACAGTATCGGAGTATGATTTTTCAAGTGCCAGCTAAAGAATGGCAGTTCTGTCCAAAGGGGCTGCTGAATGTTTTACAGTTGGACTGCTGCATTAAAATTATATTTGGGTGAGGGAAAGAATGGCACATATTGATGACTATAAAAACCATGCATAATTTATAGAACAAACTGGGCATTAACCAATTTTATGCTCACATTCGCAGTTGTGACAATACTGATATAATTCTTGGCTGCAGTGAATTTACTTCATTTTGTTTGAACTGGGCCGGATATTGCGGGGGGAGGCATGGCTGTTTGCCCCGGAGCGAACTACTGCGTGGCAGCCGGCTCAAACGTCCTGCCCGACATCCCGCTGACGTCCCATGGTTGGGGGAAGGTGCCGATCATACCTCACTCCTGCGGCGCGGCAAAGAAGCGGCGCCGCAGGGGTTGTGTTGGTTTTTTTAACCCAAGTGTTTGCATGCACCGTTGGGTGCTTGTATGCACCTGTGGAGACTTGACCAAAAAAAAGTTTTCACGACGGGACATGGGCGGGCGCCGGATGCCACGACCTACCACCGGAAACGTGATCTGACGCCCGCCCTTGCCCCGTGGTTTCCGGAAACTAGTACCTCGGAGGTACTAGTTTTTTACAGCACATCTTCGGAGTGAAGCCTCGGGTGACCCATGGGAGCTCTACGCTTCCCAGATGTGGCGGTGAGATCGCGCCCGGAAAATCCGCCTATCTTCCGTCTCTCTAGTGTGCCTAATGCTCCGTGTGACCGGGGCCATAGAAACGCTGAGTTTACATGCAGGATTATGTCCTACTTCAGCTTCTTATGTCCTACTTCTTGTGTCCGTAACTCTGTTCAAGAGCCCTATAGATCACAATTTGATTTCTAAGTAGTGTATTGCCATCAACAGTCTAGCATCACAGAAGATTTGAAATCCCTTTTATCATGTAACTGTTCTGCATGTCAGTTTGCCATCTACAGAGACAAATGTTTTGCCAAGAACAGACCTTGCAGTAATACAGTGGTTCTCAAACCAGGATCTCCAGCTACCCAGGAATACACAAGGGTCCTTGAAGGGATCGTTTGAATGCTTTTGGGTGCCACTCAACCCTGTCATGATAGACCACAGCAGATAATGGCAATCCCCACTGCTCCCTATTTCCAGAAGCTGTCCTTACTTACCAAGTGGGACCTTGTGCCATGGGTTACCCTCAGGCATAACAAAGGAATAGGGCTGCCAGCTTTCTGGTGGGTCCTGGGGATCTCCCACTTTTACAACTGATTTCCAGCTGACAGAGATCAGCTCCCCTGGAGAAAATGGCTAATTTGGAGGGTGGACTCTATGGCATTGTACCATGCTGTGGCCCCTCCCCCTCCCCAAACCCCACCCTCTCCTAGATCCACCCCCAAAGTCTCCAGGTATTTTAGAACCCAGACTTGGTAGCTCTACAAAGGAACAAGGCTGGGTATGCTGCTGCCTGCTTGTCTTTTCCTATGTTCTTCTCCTCTAGGGTAACTGCTCTCTGAGGGGATGAGGAAAGTCTCAGGAAGAACCTGGCAGAGCGGACCTTAGATCTCTGGCCAGAGACAAGAAGCCAGAACAATGCATCCCAATGCAGTACAGGGTGGTCAGGCTTGCCAAGCCATTCTGTCCAGGGTTACTCAGAAAACATTCCGCCCTTGCATCTTCTGTACTTCATAGAAGACTGGGAAGGAGCAGCATGGGTGTGTAAGAGTGACCAAGGGAATGGCAAGGCAAGGGACAACAGCTGCTTGGCAAAGGGTGTGGCCAGTCTGCAGGTCCTTGCAGTGCTGGGCTAGTCACAGTGCACCTTGGTTGGATCAAGAAGATTTTATTTATTTATTTATTTTATTTCACTTATACCCCGCCCTCCCCGCAAGCGGGCTCAGGGCGGCTTACATAGGCACAACTGTGCAATAAAATACAACAGGATTAAAACAGTTAAGGCACCAAGTGCAATAAAAATAGGACAAGTTAAAAACAATTAAAACAAAAACTCGCATCTTGCAGGATACATTAGGAACTAAAATACTCCCTATTGTATATCGCGGTGGGATCAAAGAGGGGGGATGCCATGGGCCAAGACTCCTTTTAGTCCCCCTTTTTGTTATTGAGTTGCCAGCCTCCAGGTGGGGCCTGGAGATCTCTCGGAATTACAGCTCATCTCCAGACAACAGAGAACAGTTCCCTTGTGGAAAAATGGCTGCTTTGGATGGTGGACTTTCTGGCATTATAACTGGCTGAAGTCCCTCTCATCCCCAAACCCATCCCTCCTCAGACTCCACCCCCAAATCTCCAGGAATTTCCCAACCCACACAGCCAATGCTCCCTCTAAGCTGTGGAGTCTTTGTGAGCTATTGGCATTAACGTTGTGAGCGAGCGATTTGGCTACTTGTTATGTCCGCTGACTGCCACTAGGCACCAGTGATATGCAACCCGAGCTTGGTTCCTTTAGACAACAGGGACTAGGATCCTGAGCTGTCCAACTAGCACCTATCGGAACTGTGGCGGGAAGTTCAAACCTTCCAATGGGACTGGTGGGTGTGCCCCCAGGACTGTATATAGTTGGCCGCTCCGGCTGGTATTGTTGTTATGTTGTGTACAGTAAACTATGAGCTGATAATCACTGACAGTCTGTTCTTTCTACGTGTCGAACCCAGTACGCAACACTACTGCATAAATTTGCTTGCTCCGGAGCCATCCTTCCTGAGCTAAGACAAAAATGTGTGAGCCACAGGCTAAAAAACTGTGAGCTAGCTCACACTAACTCAGCTTAGAGGAAACACTGGTCACAGTCTCTTTGCAGAGAAGGGGGAAAGATGGATGACTCACACCCTTCTCTTGAAAAGGATGAAAGATTGTTTACAGATTTTCCATTCAGTGCCATGGGATTAGGTGGAACTCCAGCCTTTTCAAATATGGGGGAAGAGATTTCTGGGACAAGTAGTCCTTTGGCCATTTTTGTACCAGAGATATGGTTAGTCCCTTGTACTGTGCATTAGTTAATCCCATGCAGCTGCTTTCACTTGATCCATTATGCACAATCACATGGCAAAATTAAATCAAAATGGGAGTCTTCAGGTTGTTACAGTTTGAGACTCACAGTTGTAGCACAGGTAGCAGATTTGTTGTAGCACATCTTTCTCTTTTCCTTCTTTGAAAGACTTAGGCTGCGGTCACACGGAACATTAGCCACGCTAGAGAGATGGAAGACAGGCGGATTTTCTGGGTGCGATCTCATCGGCACATCTGGGAAGCGTAGCGCTCTCGTGGCTCACCGAGGCTTCCCGCCGAAGACGCGCGGCAAAAAACTAGTACCTCGGAGATAGTAGTTTCTGGAAACCGCGGGGCAAGGACGGGCGTCTGATCGCGTTTCCGGTGGCATCCGGCACCCGCCCATGTCCCCTTGCAAAAAGGTGGGTTTTTTTCCAAGTGTCTGTGGATGTGCACAAGCACCCAACGGAGCATGCGCATTTTTGGTGTACACGAAAAAAAAACCAGTTTGCCGCACCGCGCCGCTTCTTTGTTGCACGCAGGACCGTCCTGTGATCGGCACCTCTCCCTACCCACGGGACCTCCACGGGACCTCCACAGGAGGTCTGATCACTTAACCCTGCATTAGTTTGCCCCAGGGCAAACAGCCACGCTTCCCCCCGCATTTTCCTGCCCATGTGACCAGAGCCTTACTACAACAGATTCACCCTTGCCCTTTAAGCTTATTTTGCTGTGAAATGTTCTCACCTGTCCCTTCAGCTCTTTAACTTACATATATGAGGGATTTACCACACACAAAGAAGTTATTTTTAAGCATGAAAGGGTAAAGAAGAAATCTTACAAAGCTCCTCAGCAAGGAAGGCTAATCTGGCAACATCAAATGATGCAGTTAGTCAACTATTACTTCTACTCAAGCTTTCTATACCGATTCAGGGCACAATGTTTCAGAAAGTCAGGATAATCTTGTCGTGAAAGGGACACATTTTACAGCTAAATTGTACCATGAAAATGAACACAATTTCTATCAGCCACTGTCTTTTGTTAAAATTACTTTGACAAAAAATATGGGGAATTTTTTGTTGCTATTTAAAAAGCAAGTCCCCCTCATCCACAGCATTGTTCAGTCAACTAATATTCTGGCTCCTACCTGTGTACTAAACATCTTCTGTATATAAAAGCCAACACAACATACACATCTGGCAAAAAAGCAAGTTGCACATTTTTTAAAAAAGGGGAAATTAAAGTGGAAATAAAATGAACTCATTTTCTTGTATCTGGTGTTAAAAGTGAACACAGAGACTTGACTCACTGTTTCTCTGTTGTGTGGCAATTAACACCAACTACAGAGAGAGAACTGGTAGAGAAATTACTGTTGCATATTTGTGGACAGCAATGCCTAACAATGGGGAAAGGGCAACAGACTGGCAAAACAATGGTTCTATTTATGGGCTATATTATGTAGAGGAAGATGAGTGAAAGAATTAAAAAGTCAGATGAGTGACTTTATTTCATGATAATTGGCACTAGAAAACAATACACTGTAGTGCTTTGTTACTAGTGGGATTTAATTACACTCCATTAATTATATTCATGTGTCAACAAAAGGGCAGGAACCAAACCTTTAAAAGAAGATAAAGAAAGTCATTCTACGGACAGATGAGGTTGTGGCGGGAAGAAAAAATGATAATACTATAGCTTGGTGGCAATACAGAATAGCATTTTTATTCTGTAGACAAACTAGGGTGAAAACGTGAGACTGAATCACAAGTGAAAATATGATGCAGAGGAGCTGTGAATCTAGAGCTCAGTGCTTGCCAGGGAGAGACAGTTGCCAGACCCAGCTTTGCAGGGCCAAGGAGGTGGGTTTTTCCTGGAAGTGATGTCAGTCCTCTCTATGAATTGGTCTGCTGCCCATTTTTCCCTCCCACAAAAAAAAGAGAGAGAGAGAGGCAGTGTGGGGTGTCCTTCACTAATAGTAATAGGTGATGTGAAAAATCTCAACCTAAGATGCAGGAGGGCTGCTGTTTATAAGAGTAGACAATACTAATCTTGATAGACCAATGGCCTGAGTCAGTGAAACGAAGCTTAATTTGTTCATGTGCATGTTTAAGCATAGGATATACAGAACTAGGTCTGGATGATACTTCTAGCCTAGGTGAAACAAAAATCCCTCCCCATAGAAAGCTAACATGTCAGAGGAAAGAATCCTTATCCTTGACATTTAACTTTTTCTTTGTGAAGGAGATTTAATGGTAGAATAATAGAAGGGTACAATTCAGTCACAGGTTAGATTCTCTTCTCAGTGGGAACTAGGCCTGTACTTCAAAAATTTACATTCATCAGCTTTATTACTTGCTTGCAAGCTTCCCTTTGTGCACTCACCTGGGCTGCATCTAACATTAGATCATTCTACAAATCAGGACTTGCAAGAAACTTGTGAGAGCAGCTATTCGATTTCACCCACCTCTGCTTCTTCCCCTCTCCCCCTACTTCTCTTGCACTGGAGACCCAGTTTGGTGCAGTGGTTAAGAGAACAGATTCTAATTTGGGAGAACTGGGTTTGATTCCCCACTCCTCCACATGCAGCTGCTGGTGTGACCTTGGGTCAGTCATAAGTTCTTTGAGAGCTGTTCTCTCAAGGGCAGTTCTTGAGAGAGTTCTCTCAGCCCCACCTACCTCACAGGGTGTCTGTTGTGGGGAGGGGAATGGAAAGGGATCGTAAGCCGCTCTGACACTCCTTCAGGTAGTAAAGGATGGGGTATAAATCCAATCTCTTCTCTTCTCTTTTTCCTTCCTGCCATCTTTTTGACTCTTTCTCTCTCCCCTCTCCATGCCTGTCACCTCCTTTCTGCCCCCAACACATCACTCTTTCTGCCCCTGTCACTCTCCCGGCCTCCCACCTACTTCCTCCTCTCACAGCAGCAGTGGCAGCAGCCACTCTCCAGGAATCCCCACAGATTGCCCAAATACAGAGATCAGTTCCTCTTAGGGTTGCCAGCTCTATGTTGGAAAATTCTTGGAGAGTTGGGAGTGGGGCCTTGGGAGGGTGAGGTTTGAGCTTGGAAGTTACCTCAGCAGGGTATAATACCATCAACTCCACCTTTCAAAGCAGCCATTTTATCCAGGGGAACTGATCTCTGTCATCTGGAGATCAGTTGTAATTCCAGATCTCCAGGTTGGCAACATTAGTTCCCCTGGAGGAAATAACTGCTTCAGAGAGTGGAGTAGTTGATGATGTTATATCTGCCTGAAGTCCCTCCCCGCCTCAATCCCCACCATCCCCAGGCTTCACCCCTCAAATATCCAGGAATTTCCCAACCTGGATTTGGCATCCCTATCTTCTTCTCACATTATTCTCTCCTCCTTTTTACCCACACAACAACCCTATGAGGTAGGGTAGGATGAAAGTCTCAGGCAGCAATGAACTGTTATTCTTCACAAAACCACAGTGCAAATACCTATACAGGATAACTGAGGTTGGGAAAATGACATACAGGAAAGGGTTAGGCCCTCCTTTCCTGTACTGTGGCCTAATTGGAACTGGGCCCACGCATAACTGTTATTTACTGTTTGAAAATTCCTTGATTTAATCCTTGATAACTTGTTCCACTGTTGGACTAGTTTGCGGATAGCATGCTTCTGTTAAATTGGTGTGAATAAATGCAACAAATACTCAGGTATCAAGTAAATCAGTTACCAAGTAACACCAATTCTCTGATCAAAGTATGTCCTCTCTCTTCCCCTCCTAAAAGCCCTCAGAAATTACCACCACATAAACTTTTTGCTCACTTTTCATACTGTGTCCCAACAGCCGTGATCCTTGTACTTATTGTGGACAAGAAAATAATTCTGGACAAGACAGACCTGAGATTCGTGGATCAGAGAAATCTAGAAGATAACAATACATGAGACAACCATGACACATACACACTCAAACACCCTTAAAGAAGAGAAGAAAAATTCATAAAGAGGATTTGATGAGGGACCTTCCCTAAGTAAGAGGGATTTGAGAATACAGGTGCCACCATTTAATGGCTGCTTCAGCAGGTCCTATCATGCAGAAAAGCATCATGATATCATGACAGGAACTGTATTTATTGAATTAGGAATTATTTCTACACCACAAAGACTCTGACCTTGACTCATCCCAAACCTTGCCTTCACATCTTGTTTTTTGGAAACAGATAATTACCCAGATTACACATGGGATTGCATTCAGATCTTGTCCTCAGTCCTGAGACTACTGGCAAATGTAAGCAATGGACAGAGGCTACTCATAACCAAGGCTGTGACAGACTCATACAACCTTGGATCCCATTTTACAAAACCAGACTCCTCAAGCAGCTGATGAATCAGGGCCAGGGATTTGTAACTCCTCCTCTTCATAAATGTAACATTGAAAATATTATGCATCATATCCTTTGGCTATGCACTGAGCTAAATTAATATATAATTCTACTTTAGCTGCAGGTTCCCTCAAGCTACACATTCCTAGTAATGGAAATATATTGCAGCTCTAGCAAACTGCTAGACAGTCATCCCCCCCCCATTATTGATTCTGCATAGTCGTAGATTGACTCCTGGCTTCATTTTATGTTGAAAAGGTTCACAAGAAAACAAAGAGCAGGGTTGTGGCTTGTCCCTAAAGAGGAATTTGATATGTTGCACACTTTCATTACTGAGGCCTCTAGAGAAAGACAAACTTCATTTAATGACTTGTGTAACTTCCTATGTTGAACTGAATGACTAAATTGTAGTTTAAAATATGTTCTCTTGCTCATTATGTTAACCTGAACCAGATTTACGCTTAGGTATCAAGAACCATTCTTTGAAGCAATTCAAGTTAAGCTTTTGCCACGGCTGAAAGATCATTAAGCTGTCTGAACCACCTTATTTATAAAGATAGTTCTTGTTATGAAAAATTTTGAAATTGAGAGAAAAGGCTGTGAAGGAATAGGCATTTCAGATAAACCATCCTGATTATGCTGTAACAGTAAAATGGTGCATTTCAATCAAATCTTCTGACATCTGAGCTGATTTATGGGACTCACTTTTTAAATGTATGGAAGAACGGAGAGATGTGGAATAAATTCGATTTGCACCATTATCTTGTTCCAGATTCTGCCTTACTATGGCTGAAAAAAGGTTGCAGGTTGTATATATTTGCCTTGAAAACATAAAGGAGCTTCAAGTATGGAAATACAAGGTCCTGTAGGGGGGATTTTTTTGTTTGTTTTGAACATCTCTTTAGCGTTCCACTTAGTAATAACCCTGGCTTGCTCCAATCATAATGGAGTACAGTGGCTGTGCATTTCAAAAAGTCTCGATTTTGTAAACTATAACGTAGTGTTAGTGGTGCCAACAAGCCTTGGTGGAGTCTCCAAACCACAGAGGAAGCCCCAGAAAGAAAAATAGCAAAACGTGCAAAGAACGGGCAATGTAGATTATAGAGGGATGAGAACCATCTCACATATGACAAGCTTTCCAAAGAGAGACAAGCATCTTTTTTGCATACTAATTCAGAGGGGGTGGGCAGACGGGTGGACATTTGCATTCCTCCCACCCCCAAGTTGCCTATCTATAAAGGATATCAGACAGCAGCTCAGGATGTGATGCATTATGCAAGCCTGTGGGTTGGGATTATTTGTGTGTGAGAGTAGTAAGCGAGTTGCCTAGCAAGCAAAGCAGTGCTAGACCACTTACCAGACAACGAATTGGGCTTTAGTTGCAGTGGCGCAGATTGTTGTTTGCACTGCAGCAGCTAAAAGTTATCTATAGGACTGGGCATTCAGCCTCAGGAAACGTTGAGAAATACCCAAATCCATAGTAAGCTAAAGCCTTAAATAAAAATTAAGTTTCACCAAAGTTCCTTATATAGAAGATCTATTTCCTACTTGCTTGCATTTTCAGTAGTGCAGGGGCAACAGGCAGAAACATCCCGAGCATTGTAAATAATTCAATATGTATAGGAGGGTAGCAGCAATGTAAATAGCAGAATTATTTAATTTAGGTAATTTAAACCTATGCATTATATGTCAGTTATTATCTCAGATTATTGTATTTCAGCTTTGGACTGGCTTGGATCAAATTCTGCAAATTGCATAAAGGTAAAGGTTCCCTTGCTCGAAAGCCAGTTGAGTCTGACTCTAGGGTTGCGGTGCTCATCTCCGTTTCAAAGCCGAAGAGCCAGCGCTGTCCAAAGACGTTTCCGTGGTCATGTGGCCGGCATGACTAAATACCAAGGCGCACGGAACGCTGTGACCTTCCCACCAAAGTGGTACCTATTTATCTACTTGCAATTTCTTGCTTTCGAACTGCTAGGTTGGCAGGAGCTGGAACTAGAGACGGGAGCTCACTCCATCATGCGGCAACTCGGGTCTTGAACTGCTGAACTACTGACCTTCCACAGCCTGCAGTTCAGTGTCTTAACCACTTGAGCCACTGCAGCAATTCAGGAGGGATTCTTATACTGGCATCTGAATGTTTTATGTGTGCTGTGCATTCTATACACTTTGTAATATTTTAATTTTTAAAATGATGTCTCAGTTTACTGCCATAACCTGCTCTGAGTCTGTTTTTCAGAAAAAGGCAGTTAGCAATGCTTTAAATAGATAAATAAAGGCAACGTATGACATCCTTTAGGGGTAGCGGCATTTTGGAGTTTCATATCCAAACAAACAAGGGAGGCTTGGGATTTTTTTTTTTTTTTTTGCTCTGCTCAGTTTGGTCTACTGTTTATTACATGATGGACATACTCTTCAGGACCACAATAGTTACATCACTCCAGGGTCTCCCCATTTTCCTCTTTCAGTTGGCTAGGGGCCAGGAGGATCTCTGTCTTCACTAACCTGGCTCAATCTGCTAAACATCTCACTGGCTATATTATTTCTCTCCTTTTTGCTATTTCTCCTTCAGACATGCTCCCTGGACCTCCCTTCTGAGCCCCTCCCCCCATAGGTGCCATGTAATTTTGAATGGTCCCAGAAGGACACCTCTGGGGCAGGGAAATCTCTCAAGATACACTCAGGAGTGGTTTCAGGCCTAGAAAATGGCAGCCTTTGCTGATCCCATGGGAGCTGCTGTGCAGCCAAAGCCAGTTTGGTGTAGTGGTTGAGAGCAGCAGATTCTAATCTCGAGAACCAGGTTTGATTCCCCACTTCTCCACATATAGCCAGCTGGGTGACCTTGGGTCAGTCATAGTTCCCTCAGAACTGTTCTCCCAAGAGCAGTTCTCTCAGAGCTCTCTCAGTCCCACCTATCTCACAGGGTGTCTGTTGTGGGGAGAGGAAGGGAAGGAGATTGTAAGCCGCTCTGAGACTCTGAGTGCACTAGGGATGTGCAGGAACCACATTTTTGCAGTTTGGTTCATGGTTTGTGGCTGAACCACAAACATATCCACAAACCTACATGAAATGATATGCTAGTTCATTAACCAAAATGGTTTGTAAAGGTTTGTGAGCCATTTAAAGTTTAAACCTCTGCTTTCTGATCCCCACAAAAGCCATGGGGAGCAGAAAGCAAGGGTTTAAATGTCTCTGAGCCATTTAAGCCCTCCAGTTCTGCTCCCTGTGGCTTAAAAGTGGCGGGGAGCAAAACCAGAGGGTTAAATGGCTCCATTTAATCCTCCTGTTCTGCTCCCCTCTCAAAGCAGCGGAGAGCAGATTGGCAGGGTTTACATGGCTCCCAGCTATTTAACCCTCCAGTTTTACTCCCCTCTGCTTTCAAGCAAGGGAGAACAAAACTGAGCCATTTAACTGTCTGGCTTTGCTCCCCAGCACTTGAAACAGAGAAGAGCAAAACCAGAGGATTAAATATGGGTGTGAAGCATATTTAAAGGGAGCATTTCACCCCTCCTTTCTGCTAGCCGCAATTTTCCCTGGCCCGCAGAAAGGAAGGAATGAAGTGTGTTTCAGGAAAGCTGTGGCCAGTAGACAGGAAGGGGTGAAATACCCCCCATTTTACCTCTTCATTTTTGGTGGCTGGGGAAAGCCATGGCTAGCAGATAGGATGGGGTGAAGTGCTCCCTGGGAGGCACTTCCCCCTCCTATCTTCTGGCTGCAGAACCCCAGGGAGACTTCTCCCCTTCCTGTCTGCTGCCTTCAGAAACTGCAGGGGGTGCTTCACCCCCTCCTGTCTGCTGGCCCACTGAGGTTTCCACGGCCAGCAGACAGGAGGGGATGAAGCAGCCCTAGGGTGTCTGCGGCCAGCAGACAGCAGGGGGGGACTGTGCTTTGGGGTTTCCGCTCTTTGCCTGTCTTTTCTTTGCTAACAGAGATGACATAGTTTCAACAAGGGAAATGTCACCTGAGGAAAAGTTAGCCCTCCCCTTCCCTAGTGCCACAATCCTGATCTAAATTATCCACCTGAAGCTGATTTTTATGGCCATGCTACAGTTCGAAAGCAAGAAATTGCAAGTAGATAAATAGGTACCACTTTGGTGGGAAGGTAACAGCGTTCCATGCGCCTTTGTGTTTAGTCATGCCGGCCACATGACCACGGAAACGTCTTCGGACAGCGCTGGCTCTTCGGCTTTGAAACGGAGATGAGCACCGCAACCCTAGAGTCGGACTCGACTGGCTTTCGAGCAAGGGGAACCTTTACCTTTTTTACATGTGTACAGGTATTTGCCCACCCAAGCCAGTCCAGGAATGGGAGGGAACCCTGTACTTTTACAGTACATTAAACAACAAACCACGAGATGGTCTATAACCTCTCTGGTTTCCAGAACAATATGCCACCAGAACCTTTTTAAACTAGTCCCTGCCTTTCCTAAGGGAGAGATTCTAAACCCTTAGTTAGCATCTGGGATTTAACACAATAGCAAATAGAACACATTAGCAACTCACTCCAGAGATGCACACTTTTACTCTCCAATAGTACCGTATATGGTGAGCGTTTAGGCCACAAGATTTAGGCTTGGAATGCAAGTTACAACATCAGAGACCCATTAGAAATAAGAATAATTTTTATTCAGTACAGAGCATAGCAAAACATACTATATAAGAGATTACTGAAAACAAGAAAAACCTATGGCTCTGTGCCTTAACTACACAGTAAAGATATTCATCGTTACCAGTGAAGTGTCCATATTCCAAGAGTGTCCAAGGTATACAGTCCAATTAGACACCAAGGGATTTTGAAGAGAAATCCCATCCTTGCACCCATGTGCTCCAGTTCACAAAGCAACTCTTTGTCTCTCACGAGGCAGCATTTCCAGGTGCAATAAAACAGGCAGCAAGAGGAAGAAGGGAGAGCTAAGCTGAGACAGCATTTCCAGGTGCAATAAACAAGCAAAGACAAGAGGAGGAAGGGAAGAGAGCAAGAGCTAAACAAGAGAGCAGCCAGAGCAAGCTCTCATTCCCATAGGGATCGATCAATTATAGCCCAATTCCAGTCACAATTAG
>NW_015173682.1:719958-720082 GCF_001447785.1 Gekko japonicus | reverse complement strand
TGGGATTGGCTGGAAGTTTGGAGACCCTGCCTGCAGTCAGCTGACCCAAACTCCAGCTACTTCATTTTGTACGTGACTGGTCGCACGTAGGCCAGAAAGTGTAGCCATGAGGTCTGGCGTTTGG
>NW_015173682.1:710304-717725 GCF_001447785.1 Gekko japonicus | reverse complement strand
AGCCCTGTTTGTGCTGTTTGGCACAACAAGCTAGTTGCAGCAGGGGATCTGAAGACATGCTGATCTCCCATCAGTTGGGAATCAACTTCTGACTTCCTGTTAGGGAAACTTTGTGGAGTCACGGTATTGCTGATACCCCAGGAAGTCGGTGTGTCTTGGGGGGCGGGGCAGAGCATCAATGCTAACTTAAAGTTGATCAAAAATGATCACCTGAGAGTCACCTTCTCATCTTGTCTGACAGATAGAAGAAGAGAAGAGAAGAAGAGATTGGATTTATACCCCGCCCTTCACTACCCAAAGGAGTCTCAGAGCGGCTTACAAACTCCTTTCCCTTCCCCTCCCCACAACAGACACCCTGTGAGGTAGGCGGGGCTTTTTGTGGGGGGGGGGGAATCAGAAGTTGAATTTCAGTTGATCAGAGGGATCAACCGCACCCCACTTTTTCAGGGGTGGGGAAAGAAGCCCATTCCTAGCTGAGCTAGGAGTGGGCTTCTGATCTACCTCCCTCCATGAAACAGTGCTGTGCTTGGGCAAGGCTTACGCACAGCAAAGTTAAAGATCAGCAGCTTGCGATCTCCAACTTTGCTGTGTCCCGACCAGCCTGTGATGCACAATTTTGTGTGTGTGTGGGAGTGTAGATTAGAAGCAGTCTCCAAGTTAATCTCCTGATCACCTGGGAGTCAGCTCCTGGGCTCCTCCCCAAAAAAACGTTGCTGTGTCACAGGAAGCTTGGCAGGAAGCAACATTTACAGGGCTGGGAGATCTGAAGCTGATTTTCAGTTGATCCTTCCAATCAGTGGAGTCATTTCTGACACACTCCCCCCACACCCCGGGAACATTTTCATGTGGGAACAGCAAACCTCTGGAGGCATGCCTGGAGGTCTATGTTCCCACAGGGAGATTGGGCAGTAGTGCGCAAGGTACCGGTGAGATCACTGAGAGAAGAAACTTGGCTAGAGTTGGGTAAATATAAGAAGGTGAGCTGTGGGCAGAGCACATCCTGTTATTCTAGTTCAGAGTCTCCTTGTAGCTTTTCAATATACAGGGGAGGGGGGAGGGAAAAGGGGAAAGCTAAATAAAACGCTGCTGAGCCAGTCCGGGTCAGACAGCTTCTGCAGATCTGTGTCTCGTGTCGTTCTTGAACCCTCAAGCCTTCATTTTCTGTTTCTTAGCAAGGCAAAATTTCCCAGAATATCCCACAATCAGCAGACAGTTGACTTCTGAACAATCCAGTTTGATTTGTTTGGATTGTTTGACCTGAACTGAACAGATCTGTGTTTGGCTCATAATCTGAATGTAAACGGTGAACATGGCTACCTGCTGCAAAATTTGTGGCATCTCTATCTGTGAATCAGAACAAACAGCAATTTCCCTTCTGCTGCAAAATTTGTGGCATCTATGAAACAGAACTAGCAGCAATTTTCCTTCTGCGCCCAGTTCTTTAGATTGACCCTCCATGCTCCTATGAGCCCAGTTAGAATAATCACAGAAACTACTTCAGTCGTGTCCAGCATGGTTTCTATTTAGGTTGTTTATATTTAACATTGATTTATTTTCGAATGCAAACTATTTTGAAGATCTAACAAAGGAAAGGTGGGGAGGGCAGGGTATAAATCTAATAAAATAAATAAATAAATATAGATGTTTAAAATAAACAAATAAAACAACAGGTAAGATACAATACTATAACTGTCTTCTTTTTGTGGTTGGGGGGGGGTCTAAGCAGTTCCTTACATCCTTGGGTATATATAATTCTATTTTGGTCATGGACTCCCCTGAACATTCCAACATGCTCCAAAATCAGTTCTCTCTCTGATCTGTCATTCAGAGGGTCTCCCTATCCACTGGCTGCTTTGCCTGAGTCCTGCCTCCAACATTCTAAACAGTTTGCTGTTCTGCTCCCTCCCACAGCCAATCAGAACACAGAGGTCATTTGCATATGTGGCCTGATTCGCCTTAGCCTCGGAACACAGAGGTAACATGAACAGGGACATATATCCTTTAAACCTATGCATTATATGTCAGTTATTATGTCAGATTATTGTATTTCAGCTTTGGACTGGCTTGGATCAAATTCTGCAAATTGCATAGGGTGGAGTAATTCAGGAGGGATTCTTATACTGGCATCTGAATGTTTTACATGTGCTGCGCATTGTATACACTTTCTAATATTTTAATTTTTAAAATGGTGTCTCAGTTTACTGCCATAACCTGCTCTGAGTCTGCTTTTCAGAAAACGGCAGTTAGCAATGCTTTAAATCCTCTGGTATATATAATTCTATTTTGGTCATGGACTCCCCTGAACATTCCAAAACGCTCCAAAATCAGCTCACTCTCTGATCTGTCATTCAGAGGGTCTCCCTATCCACTGGCTGCTTTGCCTGAGTCCTGCCTCCAACATTCTAAACAGTTGGCTCTTCCTCTCCCCCCCACAGCCAGTCAGAACACAGAGGTCATTTGCATATGTGGTCTGATTCGCCTTTGCCTCGGAACACAGAGGTCGTTTGCATATGCAGCCTCACTGGCCTTTCCCTCTAACATTCTAAACAGTTTGCTGTTGATGTTCTGAGGTAAAATAAATTTCCCCTTAGTGTCTGTTGGGGGAAACCATGGTTGCAAATCTCCAGGTGAGTGCAAATCTCCAGGTGAGGACTAAAGATCACTAAGAATTACAACTGCTTTCCAGATGGCAGAGATCAGTTCCCCTGGAGAAAATGGTGGACTCTGTGTCCTTATATCCTGCTGAGATGGCCCCTGTATGACAGCCAATGTGACGTAGCAGTCAGGGCTTCAGCTATTAAAACTGATGACCAGATGACTCAGATCAGTTCTCTTGGAGACAATGGCTGCTTTGGGCAGTGGATTCTATGGCATTATACCCTGCTGAGGTCCCTCCCCATCCCCAAACCCTGCCTTCCCCAGGCTCTACCCCTCAAATCTACAGGTATGTTCCAACCCAGAGTTGGCAACCGTGTAATCGCTATGGTACCACCTTCCAGACCCTTGGAACCCAGAAAACATGGCACTGGAGGAGGTGCTTTTCTACCTTAGCTGTGACTGCATAGCCCCAAATTAACATAAGCCAACCTCCAGGTGGCACCTGGAGATCTCCAGTTATTAAAACTGATGTCCAGATGACCAAGATCAGTTCTCCTGGAGACAATGGCTGCTTTGGGCAGTGGATTCTATGGCATTATACCCTACTGAGGTCCCTCCCCACCCCAAATCCTGCCCTCCCCAGGCTCTACCTCTCAAATCTACAGGTATTTCCCAACCCAGAGTTGGCAACCATGTAATCAGCTATGGAACTACTTTCCAGTCCCTTGGAACCCAGAAAACATGGCACGGGAGGAGATGCTTTTCTACCTTAGCTGCCACTGCATCACACACCCCTCCCTCTCAAAAAATAAGTCAGAGGTGGAGAGAACCATATCTGTTACCATGAGGCTGTCCTCCCATTCTACCCACTTGGGGCAGCAAAATGACTTGAGACAGCTCTGCCTTATAGCTAAGTAGAAGGAAAGCAACATGGCTTGCCTCCCTCCATTTTCCGCTTCCCTCTGCCGCCCCACCAGCCACAGTCGGGACACTCATCTGGAGCTTCCTTCTAGATCTCGTATTTCTTCCCACAATGGGCATTACTCCTAGTTATTAAATAAATATGGACAGGTAAAATTTAGAAGTATTAATTTTATTAAGGTAATCATTAATTTAATTAGGTTAATCTTATTGTAAGTATTAACCTTATTGAATAGCAAGCTAGCTTATTTAAAAACCACTAGTAGTAAACTGCTAGCAAAGTATCCTTGAGAATTTCCTGATTCTGGATTTCTCTTCATGGTACATGAAGTCCCGCAATCAAACCTGTCAATAGGTTTGAAATGAAGGTAAATTGGAGGCAATTACTATAGTATTTAAGAGCAACCTGCTCCATGAGTCATTTAAATTGAAGCACTCAGACTAAAGCTGTTTTAAAGTGCAATTCTAAACAGAGTTACACCCTTTTAAAAGCACTGGTCAACACACTTAGAAGGGTGTAACTCTGCTTACAATTACAATGTGAGTGTACAAAGGTCAGAATCACACTGACTTTCATGCAAGCATTCTACCTGTAATGCGGGTTAACTGGCTTACGGGTAAGTAGGTTGATAGAGTCAAGGCTGAGATAGTGATGGAACATTTTGATTTTTTTTTTAATAAACCAAGGAATATCTAAACAAAGTTTGTGTCCAGAGGCACCTTTAAGACGAAGAAAGTTTTATTCAAGGTATAAGCTTTCATGTGCAAGCACACTTCTTCAGCAATATCAGAAGAAGTGTGTTTGCACATGAAAGCTTATACCTTGAATAAAACTTTCTTGGTCTTAAAGGTGCCACTGGACTCAAACTCCGTTCTGCTGCTTCGGACCAACATGGCTACCCACCTGAATCTATCTTCAAGAAAGGAATATCTGTACTGATTAAATTTAAATAGCATTTTTTGCATGAAGCCTGGGATTTGTTTTATGCTGCATAAACTAGTACATTTAGTATTCATTTTTTAGCTAATTCAGGAAGTCTTGGAATTTATTTAATTAGTCTAAGTACAAGAAACCAACCAGTGAAAATACACAAGTGTTAAGATACATTAATTGGAAACAATGTTAACAGTTAATTTCCTGCATGACATTGGGGCTCAAATCTAAAAGTTGATTTACACTGTAATTAATTAATTGATTAACTGCTTGCTTTTGAGAAATTATGAGCCATGAGGGTTTGTCAATACAAATTGCTGTCAAATGGCTGCCAGATAAGGTACCAAGTATAATAGGTTTGTCTGCACGCTGCAGCTAATTCTTATGAATTCTGGCTATGTGAAAAGAAAGAATTATTGGAATTTATGTAAAGTGGCTTCAGTGAAACAGAAGCTGTTCCACATAGTGGCAGGATCATACTCTTATTTCTGGAGGCAGGGAGATACCAACACAACACAAGTGATGTGAGATATGGCATCTTAGTCAACACCTCAACCAGCACAAGTGTTCCCTAAATACCACCACTTGCCCCATTATAAAGTAGAAAAATCATTATAATTCGTGAAGAAGAAAGGCCACATGTGTGCTTGAAAAGGGGAGAGAAATGTCACTATCTGGCCCCTGAGATCCAACTCCGAGAATGTCTGAGAAGAAATTCAATGGAGTGCATAAGTGGCAGGACTATTTTCTGCTTCCTCAAGGAAACAATATCAGATTCTCAACATGGCCCCATCAATGGATGCATAAATCCAGAGACTAGAGCCATAAACAAACCTGAGAAAAGACCCAGGTTTAAAGAAAAATCTGAAATCTAAACAAATGAACAAATAATAACAAACACTGGTGGGGGGTTAACTCCCCTAAATAATAGAAGCAGTGCATGTACCTTTAAGAAAACAGATCTCAGTGGCCATTTTGGGGGGCTGGTAGGCAACCACTATTGTATTGCTAGCTGTAAAACTTTGACTTCTACCAGTAAAAGAGGGGAGGACAGGCTTCTTTCCGGTGTTACTTTGGCCTCCCAGTCTATCCTGGCTCACTTCCCTCCTGCTCTGGAGGAAACACTCATTGGGACTAGGCCCAGCAGCAACCATCAAGCAACTTGCTACAATTCAATTAGTCCAACCCACCCAGTTGGGCCAAGGGCTATTGGGCAACTTGATGCCACACAACTTGCCTGGGCACAGTTACACATGAGTAGTTTGGCCCTACATAACCACCCCTTCCCTCTGGATCAAATGGGCACGATCAAACACACACATCTGGCTCCCGTGCCCCAGTCATTCCTACCTTGTGCTAAAATGACTCCCACGTGGACTAAATAGTCATAGGGTTGCCAAGTGTATCTTCGCCGGGAGTGGGGGCCTCCCAAACGGCGTCTTGTGTGTGCGCGCGCAAAGCGCCGCACGCACATCACCCGGAAGTGACGGGAGGACGCCAGGCATGCTGGGGGCGGGGCCATGGCTATACAAGGGAAAACCATAGAGTTTTCCCTTGTATGGCCATGGCCCCGCCCCCAGCGTGCCCGGCGTGCCCACGTCACTTCCTCGTGACGCGCACGCAGGGGTGGAGTTCCCCCCTGGGGCCCGATTCCGCAGCGTCGGAAATCGGGCCTCCAAACCGGGGGTTTACCTGCCACCCGCCCCCACTTGGAAGCCCTAACCCTCAGCAAGGAGCTTCCATGGTGGGTTCCCAGGCGTCTGATCGCCCAGGCGCAACATGGAAATGCATGAGCAGTGCAAGGAAAGAGGAGAGGATAAAACAATAAAAATTTCTTCAACTACATTAGAAGTAGGAAACCACCCAGGGAGGCAGTGGGGCCTTTGGATGACCAAGGGGTAAAAGGAGTATTGAAGGATGATAGGGAAATGGCTGAGAAGCTAAATGCATTTTTTTGCCTCTGTCTTCACTGTGGAAGATGAGAAGTGCTTGCCCACTCCAGAACCACTGATTTCGGGACCGGTGTTGAGAGACCTGTGTCAGACTGACGTGATGAGAGAGGAGGCCCTAGGACTGATAGACAACTTAAAAATTGATAAATCACCAGGCCCGGATGGCATACATTTGAGAGTTCTAAAAGAACTCAAATGTGAACTTGTGGATCTCCTGACAAAAGTATGTAATCTTTCATTAAAATCTGCCTCCATTCCTGAGGACTGAAAGGTAGCTAACATCACTCCCATCTTTAAAAAGGGTTCCAGAGGAGATCCAGGAAATTACAGGCCAGTCAGTCTGACTTTGATAGCAGGTACGTTGGTGGAAACTATTATTAAGGAAAGAATTAATAGGCACATAGATGAACAAAAACTATTGAGGAAGACTCAGCTTGGGTTCTGTAAGGGAAGATCTTGTCTCACTAACCTGTTAAGTGTTCTTTGAGGGAGTGAACAAACATGTGGACAAGGGGGACCCAACAGATGTTGTTTACCTTGACTTCCAGAAAGCTTTTGATAAAGTTCCTCATCAAAGTCTCCTAAGTAAGCTCAATAGTCACGGGATAAAAGGACAAGTCCTTTTGTGGATCAAAAACTGGCTGATTAATAGGAAACAGAGAGTGAGTATAAATGGGCAATTTTCTCAGTGGAGGGTGGTAAGCAGTGGGGTACCGCAGGGATCAGTACTCGGTCCGATGCTTTTTAACTTGTTTATTAATGATTTGGAGTTGGGAGTAAGCAGTGAAGTGGCTAAATTTGCAGATGACACGAAGTTGTTCAAGGTGGTGACAACCAGGAAGGATTGTGAGGCACTCCAAAGGGATCTGTCGAGGATGGGTGAGTGGGCATCAATGTGGCAAATGGGGTACAATGTAGCCAAGTGCAAAGTGATGCACATTGGAACAAAAAATCCTAACTATAAATACACGTTGATGAGGTCTGAACTGGCAGAGACTGATCAAGAGAGATATCTT
>NW_015173682.1:694417-709672 GCF_001447785.1 Gekko japonicus | reverse complement strand
GAGAAGCCACCGAGGTGGCTCTTTTGAAGAAGAGGCAAGGAGCGGAAAGAAGGGGCGGGGGGAGCAGTCAGGCGTCTCTCTCTCTCTCTGTGGGGTTTGTTCGCAGCGGCAACATGGCTAGATAAAGGCTGGAAGCCGCCACCGAGTGAAGCTTTATTGGGGTGATGTGTGTGCGCGGCGCGCGCGCGCCCACACTTTGGCCTCCCCACTTTCCCCAGGGCCCCCCCACAAGGAAGGGGTTAGCTACAGCCCTGGTCTAGACTGAGTCTTAAAGGAAGAGGGGTGTTATATTGTGGCAAGTTGTGAATTTGGGGATATTACCTTATTGAACTGTTTAGTTATTTTCTCCTGATCCCTTATGGTCAAAAAGCCTGTGCTGTAGTTTGGTTTCACTTCCTCTTCTGGTTGTTGGCTGTTCTGTTTCTGCTGAAGCAGAGGCTAGGAAAGGCCCTGCTTTTGTTCTAATAAACTTTCAATCCTTCTGGCATGGTGTGCTTGTGGAATTATTACACACCGAATAAAAGCCAAAAAAACCCACCCCCAAACCACCAGCCTTTTCAGGCTCAGCTATACCGGTTGAGGAATACAGATCTCTGATCTGTATTCGGCTTAAATAATACCCCAGACATGTATTTTTCCGGTTTGGTTTACACCAAATGCTCATCCCTACTTAGCACCCTTTAGTTGACGGAACTCCCTGACCTATTTGCCCACATTGTTCTAGCAAAGGATGCCCTCTGGACTTCCCACTTGGCTTCTGTCAGTATGTGCTCAGTCTAGGTCCCTCTCATATGAAATGGTGTATCATCACAAGGCATATACTAAATAGATCAATTTACCAAAATTCTCAACATGCTATTTCAAGCTGTGAAAACTGACCTTAACATGCACGTAAAATATGCTTCAGTTCACCACTGAACCCTAGTTTTAAATAAATAAACAGCTAACTCCTTATGGAAACACTGTGCCTGCTACTGCTGCTGTTTAAGTAAAGGCTTTGCAGGGTTTCAAATAGATTGATTTTAAAAAGAGCTTTAATAGCAAAGTCTTTGAAATGCCACCTCAAAAATAGGTCAGACTAACTGACTAGGTACTGCTACAGAGCATGAAAGCCTGGATATGTTTTCTCATGCCTTCTGTTCTTCTGGGAGCTCCCATAGATCATTTCTCTTTGCAAAAAAAGAATAAATAGACTGAGCTTCTCCTAAAGCAAACAAACTGAGCTATCCTTGGGGAAACATCAGCAAAGGCAGTTCAGGTATTCAGCAACAATGCTAAAAATGTAAAGGCATGCAGGTAGATCCTCATATTTAATTTTTCTATTCTTTTAAGGGGGAAAAAAATCACTTTTCCTTATCAAACTACTGTTTACTGCAGCCACTGGAAAGACTGTATTCCCTTTCTTTGTTTTATCTTCCTGGAGTATGGTCTTGGGGGCCCTTGAATCTGAAGGAGATTTACTACTGGTCAACAACTTTTTGATCCTTAATGTTTGAGTTAAACTGATGCACATTACTAATTTTCATTTATACTTTAATTCCATAGGTTCTATGGTTGAGGATTGGAGCCAAACAATTCAAAATGGGAGTTAGAAAGTAGACAAAAATTCTGTTTGATGCAAGAATCCAGAGGTCTGACTTACAGTCGATGGCATTGTTAAATAGTGGGGTCCATGGATGAATGGACCACAAGTCTAATGATCAGCTCTACTTTATTAGTGATTTCAGCAAGAACAAGACAAGACCCCAGAGCCTCAGCTCTGTTAAATAGAGCCACACCCAAACACACCCCACTCCCAATGATAGGCTATTTACATAACATTACTACTTGATTGGTTACATCCAGAGTCCTGGTAGGCTATTGTTCTATTGCTACAAGCTTAGCCAGTCTCTGGTGTGACAGACCTGGAATGGTTCCGTCCCAATACATAACAGGCATCTAAGAATCAACCATATATTAAGAGAATTATTGCTAAGCATACCTTAAAAGATGATCCTGTAAGGACAGTATTAGACAAAAAATTATTACAGAGATTCAAATTAGTTGCAGTAATGGAGTACACAATAGGCCTATTTATCAGAGTAAAATTATGGAAAATAAAGAGTTATTCATCTGAAAGGGTCAAATGTTACAAATTAAGGTAAAAGTGAAGATAAAGTAACTCATTCAAATCCTAAATGGCATTTACAGGGCTATTTTTGGGCAGGAACGCACAGGAACGGAGTTCCGGCTGGCTTCAGAGTTGGCCACGCCCACTATAGCCAAAACCTCTGCATGTGTGGCTACAGAGGGAACGCCTGGAGAGCGACCCTCCCTGGCAACTCCAAGGCGGGTGGGCCGGGGGGGGGCCTGGAAGGATCGGGGAGGGATTTAAATGCCTTCCTGTGCCTTCCCCGGCCTGCCCAAGGGCCGGCTTTCCCGGGCAAGCCAAAGGAAGACATGGGGTGTGGCCTAATATGCTAATGAGTTTCTGCTGTTGGGTGTGGCCTATTATGCTAATGAGTTCCTGCTGGGCTTTTTCTACAAAAAAAGTCCTGGGCATTTATATTCCAATACTCCACCTAGGGCTGCCAGCTCTTGGATGGGAGATTCCTGGATGGGGGGGGGGGGGGGCTGAGAAGGGTTGGGTTTAGGAAGGGTCCTCAGCACTATATAATACCATAGAGTCCACCATCAAAAGCAGCCATTTTTTTCTTCAGGGGAACTGAAGTCTGTAGTCTGGAGATGAATTTTAATTCCAGAAGATCTCTAGCCTCCACCTGGAGGTTGGCAACCCTAACTCTGCCTAGCAGCAGTTCTCCAGGGTCTCAAGCAGAGGATATTCTCAGCCCTGCAATCTGAATTTGTTTAATGAGACATGCTCAGGATTGCACCTAGGGCTCTTCTTACAGGGGCTACTGTAAGCTCTTGGAGGATTGGCTGCATTAGGGGTGTGTCGCCTAATATGCAAAGCAGTTCCTTCTACAAAAAGAGCCCAAGGCTCTTTTAATGCAAGAACCATTTAATTATTATTTATAGAATGTAAAAACTGCAGAGTGTGCAATCAATTTAAGGCCAGAGAAGTCTGCCTTCAAATGTGCTATTTTTAATATTGTACAAATTGCTGTATATTACGGGATGCTATTTATGACATTTTATCTTTATTATATAATTTCACTTGGTAAGGTTTGTGGGGTTAGAACATATCAAACAAATTTTAGTTCAGTTTTCTAAAATGGGTCAAAATTCTCACATACAAAATATTTCCACCTAATGATATCTATGAGTTATTTAAAAACTCTGAACAACATTGCATGCTTAAAAACAAAGCTTCACAAATTATGTCAAAAGTATTGATTTGTCTGAACCAATACAAGGATACAACACTTCACTTTCTGTTCTGTTATCTGAACTAATTGGTTTGCTCATTTTATTATAACAAAGTGTATTGATTCCTTTCATATATTTCCATTCAACTGTGATCTAGTTGTTACTTGATTAGGTTTCTTTTTTTTGTTTGGGATTTTCTCTGTGTGTGCTGCAACCTAATTCCACTCTGTAATACTTCCCAGAACTTAAAGAATGTGCTTTAAGCATTTTTTATCTACTTTTCAGCTATTTTAACAGCATTGTACCAGTATAATAAATCAAAACAACAAAAATATCATGTATTGCACTAGATGACATAGTGCTAATCCTAGGCAAAAATTTATCGACCATATCTATATAAATGAAAAAATTAAGAACATAATTTTCCTTTGCATGTTTCTTGAATTATTCATCTTTATATCATTAACAAAAGTCACATAATTAAATGAGCTGAAGAAACTCAGGAGGGGAAAAGTCAGATTTTTAAATTTTTATTTATTTATTGTTAACATTTTTACCCCGCCCTCCCTGCAAGCGGGCTCTTTTACTGGATTCATAAGTTGCACAGATGAATGGTGAACAAAATTTTGAAGAACATAATTCTTTTTGAAGACATTTTAAATGTAGTAGTATAGAATATCCTTTCATCAGAACATATGCATTTGATTGTAAAGTAAAACAATTTATCCTTCCCACACAGGCTAAAATCACTTCATTAATCAGATATGACTGAAACAGATTAGAGTTCAATCATTGAAAAAAATGAGATGCATCCCACAAGTACTCAGTTTAATGCAAAAACTGAGGTCTGATTACTGTTTATCATAAAGGAGTTTATTTATTTACATTATTTGTAGTCTACCTTTCTCACTGGGACTCAAGGCAGATTACACAGAGTGAGTTAATACAATCAACAGGATGAGACATTTAACAAACAATTAAATAGGACTAGGACTGTAGAAACAACTGTAGAAGAAAACCATAAGTATTAACATGACTCATTAAATGATGGGAAATGTGAAGCAAACCATAAGTATTAACATGACACATTAAATGATGCAAAATTACGTAGTAGGATCCTACTTACAGCAAACTATACACAGTAGTATAGGCCACAGAGATGGAAAAGCATGGGGAATCAAATTGCACCCTGTCCACAGGATAGGTCCCATGCTGATTATGTCATGTTTCCCACAGGAACTCTTTGAGTCCGATCCATGAGGAATGATTTGAACCAGTTCAACATGCATCCTCTGATACCTTCTTCTGCCTCCAAGGACCTCAACAAGGTGGTATGATTTGCTGTATCAAAGACTGCACATAAATCCAATTAGAGGAAGAAAGAGGCATTGCCTTAGTCTACATTCAAATAGAGGTAATCAACTAAAGCTAACAAAGCCATCTCTGTCCCCTTGCCTGGCCTGCAGCCAGACTGAAAAGGGTCTAGAGCTGATGAGTTATCCAAGAAGAGCGGGAATTGGCTTACTATTGCTCTCTCGGTCACTTTGCTCAGAAAGAGCAGATTAGAGACTGGGAAATAACTGGGCACATCATTTTTCTGTAGAGATGGTGTTTTAAGCAACAGATGGATAACCACCTGTTTGAGTAGCTGAGGAAAAATGCCCTAATTTAGTGACTGATTTATAATAGATACTAAGGGTTTGTTAATGTAGTCCTTACACGATTTTACCAGCTGGGATGGGCAAGGACCTAGAGTACAAGTAGTGGCCTTCACTGATCTCAGGATCTTGTCGACATCCATCACAGAAACTGGGACAAAGTGGACTATAAAATAGACCCAGCAGTGTATTGGGTCTTTCTTTTGGTGTGCCTATGTTACAACTGACATCCAGATAAAGGTTTATTCTTAATATTTTATCAGCAAATACCCATGGCAAAAGTACTGCAGCCGTCTGTACCTAGGACAATAAAGACTTAGATTTAGGTGTCAGTAGGTGCTATGGTATCTTTAACAATTGAGATGATTGTGAACTAGCTGAAGCTGTAGTAGCAGAGAAGTAACACTTCTTTGCCACCATCACCGCTGCTTCGTAGATCTTCCAGTGGGCTCCATAGCATAATTTATCAGATTCAGGATGTGGTCAGACATGCCATTTGGCGCAGTCGGGAAGTGCTTCTGTTTCATCCACAGCCTCATTATGAGTTCACTGCCGGCATTATTATAGATGTCTCCCAGCCATCTTCAGACCACCCATCTCCATGGTAAACCATGGGGCCAGTTTTTGCCCATGGGTGGGAGTAGGTGTTGAGGGGCAACCTTGTCAATAGCTTCAAGGAAATTCATGTTCAACACTCCCACTGCAACTCCAGAGGATACAATGCCCTAAAGCCTTCTGGAATCTAGTAGGCTCCATGAGCCTCTATGGCCAGACCATGTTAATTGGCACTTTTTCCAGTGTTGCTTATTAAGGTGTCTTGGAGACCCCTGACATGCACTTTGTCCCACATAAAGCTATGGAGATATGAACAGAATATAATATGAAAAAGGGACACTTCATCAATTAACTACTGTTCCATTATAAAACAGCTATCATGCTGATCAGCAGGAGTTATGGTATTAGGGTCATTTAGGTATCTAGCACCTAGGGTGGCAGTGCTTCACTCTGAGAGCAATCCTAAGAAGGTTTAATCAGAATGAAGTTCCATTTAATTCAGTGGAGCTTACTATGAGGAAAGCATTCTTAGGATTGCAGCTTGTGGTACCCCAATTCATTTAAACTGGCTATAAATAAATAAAAAATATTTTAAAATGTTTTTTAAAATTAAATATTGAGGGGAGTAGGGCTACCAGCTCTGCCTTGGAAAATCTGGGAGATTGGGGGGGGGAGGTGCCTGGGGAGGGGAGGAAGGTGAGCAGGGGATGCCACAGAGTCCACCCTCTAAATCTGCCATTTCCTCCATGGGAACTGATCTCTGCAGTCTGGAAAGCCATTGTAATTCTGGGGAAAAACCAGCCCCCATGAGGAGGTTGGCAGCCCTGTAAGAAAGGTGGAAGACCATGGAACAATTGACCCAGTCATTCTAGGCACTGCATGGAGTATGAAGAGGCCCAGTCTGAGGAAGAAAATTTTACATATTTTTAATTTTTTTTTAAAAAAAAGTCTGACTAACTACCTAGAATGGTTGAAGGTTTTTAATATATTTTACACATCAAACAAATGAAACAAAATGTCCTAATTAGATGCAGATGTGTCTGAGTAAAAGTGCATTGGGAAATAAACGAGAAATAGGAAAGCAGCAGTCAAGAAAGTTAAAGAAACAAAAGAGCCAAAAGTTGTGTCTAAAACCAAGGTAAGAATGCAACAGAGTTGCAGGATGGAAAATACCTCCCCATTATGAATTGTCCCCTGTCTTTTACTGCCCTGATAACAGAAAAAAATTGTTTCTGAAAGTCTGATATTTCTTCTAGCTATATATCATTGTATCTACAAATTAGTGCTCTATCCTCATGTCATGAGAATAACAAGGAAGTTTATTTTCTATGTTAAGTAATCCAGAGTTTTCATCTCTGGCCAGCTCAGGAAATCAATTTCTTCCTCATAGACAAGTATTCACTTTTACTTTTTCATAGATAGTAATAGTTTTCAGACATTCTAATGGAGGAGAATGCAAATGCACTAGAGGAGGGAATTGGGAACAAAGCAGCAAGCTCTCCTCTCATCACACATATATTCATTGCATTTATGGAACTTGTGGCTTATAAGCATATGTGGACAGGGCTCTCTCCATGTTACTGGGAAGCCCAAAAATGCAGGCTTCCTAATTCCATGGAAAGAGATGTGTGGGCATAACTTCCATTTCATATGTTCCAATGAACATGGACAGTTCAGGGTGAAACTGGGGGAGACTGAGCTTTAAGGCCACCAGGAAGAGTGTCGGTAGGCCAATGGCCTGTGGGGACCACTCCCCAGGGTCACCCAAACTCAGGGCCATCCCTGTCAGGGCCACCACAACCCAAAGACAGTGCACAAGCTGGAGTCATGGGGAAAGAGGGCTCGCTGCAACAGATGTGCCCAGTCCAATGTTCCCTCTAAGCTGTAGAGTCTTGTGAGCAGAAATTCTACTTTGTGAGCTACTGGCATTAAAGTCGTGAGTGAGCGATTTGGCTCCTGCATAAATTAATTTGCTCTGGAGCCATCCTTCCTGAGCTAAGACAGAAATGTGTGAGCTGGAGGCTAAAAAACTGTGAGCTAGCTCACACTAACTCAGTTTAGAGGGAACACTGGTGCCCACCCAGCTCACCCTTGCCCAGCCTTGCCACAGCAAAGAACCAAATGCACTGGCCTGGCCTCTCCTCAACTGCTGAGGGATGGGGCCACCCGGCCTCATCCCAACTGGCCACCCAGCATGGCCAGGCACCTTCTGCTCAGGGCTGGCCAGAGAGGTTCTCCCTCCCTCCTTTGGGAGGTGGGGCTCTTTTCCTGGGCTGTTGTCCCTCTCAGTCAGTGATCCCACTTCCACCCTGTGCTCATTCATTCTTCCTAATTAGAATGCATCAAAAGAGCTAAAATATAGGTGTATCTGGTTAACAAGTCACATTTGTATTTGTTGTTCAGGTAGTAAACAATACTGTACTTTTAATATAGGCTATAATCTAAATAAGAAGGGCTAGAAAAAGGCGCAGAGAAAGGATAAAGGTTAACAAAATCAGCTATGATGGCTGAATGCAACAAAGAAAACCTGCAATGCAATCCTAAGGCAAAGAAAAAGTGACATAGCAACATAAGGCAAAGAAAAAGTGACAATAGCAAGTAATGCTGTCCTACATATAGCTAACCAAGATGTAAAAGCGACATAGCAATACAAACCAGGATGAAGTCATGCTGTCCTACATATAGCTAACCAAGATTTCTCATCTGCTTTGTGTGTAATGCCTAGGTCATAGATGTTCCATCCAGCATCAGAAAGGGGGTCAGAAGCTGAGTGTCACGTCCCAGTCTGTTCTGCGGGGCCTCCCCGGGAGGGGCGAGTTTGGGAGCAGAAAGCTCGAGGCAAGGGCAGGTGGCAAAACCTCAGACTCCTGCGTAGGCGGACATGACTTCACGCCGCACTCCTCTAACTGGGCTTATTTTGGAGTTAGGTGTTGTCGGGAGTCGCTGGGGGTCCATCCCATAGCTGCGCACTGTCTCTCCCTTTCTCTCTGGACCTTGGACTTTCACCGCTCTCAGCTGACCTCCCGATCTACTCACACTTCCACTCTGGTCTCCATAAGCCCAGGTGACTTCCTCCCTGGTTTTTGCCTTCCTCCCCCTCTTTATTGCTCTCTCCAAACCTTGCCCTGCCCTACAGCAAGCTGATCAGCCTCACCCTTTCCCCAGAGGAGACCCATCTCTCTTCACGGTCTGGCCATCGCTGCTGCCAGAGTCATGCCCCTCCCCTACCCACCCTTTGCAGCTAGGGTTCCCTGGGCCGTTTGAGGAGGGAGCAGCCCTGGTCCTACTTCAAACCCTTGGGGAAGTTGACCAGGTGACAGCCAATAGTAACAGGGGACCCCGGCAGGCCCCCTTCTCGAGGATGACTCCATGCCCACCCCTTGTAGCCTAGAGGGTGGGCATGTGGTTGGCCCTCTCCTGCATCGGTGGGGCCAGCTGTTGAGCTGCCGTCCGGTTGGCAGGGCAGGAGGGTCCAAGAGGGGGGGCCCTCCTGACACAGAGATACAAGTGATTGTGGATCAGATACACCCTGTGTGTCTTATAACCTGTTAGACTGAAGCTACTCAGATCATGGATTATGGTTTTAGATACATATGGAAAAGGGCAAACTGTGGAGTAATGATACTGAAATATCCCTTGGGTTTGGTTCACACCCCATTTGCCAGTTGCTATCAGGGAGTGGATCACTCAGCAAGCTGTTTAGACGTATCCAAATGAATTTGTAGATGTGCATCTACATTATTACACTGCTTTCCTCCACAATTAGGTTAACTTTAGCACAGTAGCTGCCCCCCATCTCATGCTTTCACCTCCAATTTTAAAAAGCACATAGTTAAAAAAATGAGAATTTAATTGAAACTTACTACTTCAGCATTTCTGTGTGCCTTTGGTATCTTCCCCTGAACAAAGCTTATCTTGCAGTCAATTCTTGGGTGCATGTTTCTTGAACAGATGTCCCTAGCAGAGTGCAAAAAGTATGCACTGCTTTCTATCCCTTACCAGTCATTTGAATGCCACATCCAGTCATACAGGCACAAAGAGAGGATGGGCTGCAAATGATGCTGTATATTACACATTGATCAGTTTAATGACCCAAATGATCATGGCCCATGGCTTCAAAATGCAATGACCAAGTGGCTATTGTGCAGGTACGAAGCTGCTTAAGATGAACTTCACAGGGAGCATTGAGGCAACTTGACTGGGAACTCATTTTGCATGTTTGTTTGTTTATTTACTTGCTTTACTTACAGCAAGGCATTTTTGTGGTGAAGTTCATAGTATCCCTGCCTTGGAGATGCTGGAAAAAAATGGCAGAATTGGATGGGGGAAAGAAGAAATTGGAGGTGTCAAGAAAAATCGCTGAGTTTCATGCTGCATAGATGTGAGATAAAAAGTATCCTTGGTGGAATCTACAAGGACAGGAGAAAGAAGAGCTTAGAAGATAAGCTTTCTCTCTTTAAAATAACAGTCAAAATCCTATTTTTCAAACTCATGGGGGAAATATCTCTATATCTGTCTAACTAATGCTTGAAACAATACTTGCACCAAATCTGTTTCATTTTTAAAATCTTTTCCTAACAAAGCTTTCATCCCCTATACAGTCTCTGATCCAGTAACCCTTCCATGAACCATGTGGTTAGGTTTGCTTCAGATCAATTTATTTTCAATGAGCTTTCTTTCCATATCTAGGACCTGAGTCATCATAGGTGCTCATTTTGCAGGGCTGATCCAGATATGTGAAGATTAAAGCTTTAAGTACACAGGGCATGTCAAAGGAAGAATTATTAGTGTCAGGAAGAGCTGGCAGTCTATTTTAAGAGGGACACACCAGTCACTTTAATTGTCTCCCCCTTTTTGCTATATAACAGCTTTTTAAAAATCCATTGTTCTTGGACAGGTATGCTTGTAATCCCAAAGAGGGGCCCAGTGTACAGCAAAAGTTCGACCATATATCTCCCTCTCTTTTACCTTATTTAGAAATACTACTAGACATTGAACCACCCCTCCTTTTCTTTCACCAGTCAAATGGCAGACTTGATCATCGACCTGACCCCTCCCTTCTTTTGAAGTATGGAAACAAAAGAATCATTTGTTTTTATTTTCTGCCACTTGTCCTATCTGCAGCCAGAATCTGTCCCCCCAGAAGCTTTTTAAACTGTCTTCAAACCACCTACATCTGTATCGCTTAGGGACACTGACATATCACATGTCCCAGCTTCTCTTTGGGTTGTTTTTGAATTATTTGTTGTCCAAAATGGTTGGACTCCTGCTTCATTGTTCAGACTTGCACTCAGAAATTCAATGGATAAGCAACTGTAGTTTCTACCTTCTTTTTCACTCTGTCATTGGCTTCATGCCTCTCTCCCTCCTTCTTGAATAGATTAACTTGCATAGTGTTTGGGTGCTTAAGAGTGACTGGTTTTTTGAAAATATGGGCTTCTAGTATTAGGCATTACAAGGGGCGGGACCCGCAATACTCGCGGGGGGGGAGGGACCTTGACACTCATGAGGCAGAGGAGGAAGCAGCAGGAGGAGGTAAGTTTCCCCCCATCCCGCTGGTTCCCCCCTCTCTCCCCCATTTGGGCTTCGCTGCTCTCTTCCCCCCCCTCCGAAGCGGCGGCGGTCAGGGAGTTTGCAGAGCGTTCCCTGCGCATGCGCAGGGGATGCTCTGTCACTTTCGGGGGGATTTAAGTATCCCCCCGATATTTTTCCCAGGTTTTTAGATTTTTGTGCACACCTGGGGACTGCCCCAAGTGTGCACGAAAATCTCCCTCCCCCCAGGTGCCCCCGATGCGTGGATTTAGGTATCCGCATGCAGGGGGCACCTTTCGCTATTAGATATATAGATAGTGAATACTTGGTATTGTTTTGACAGCTTGAGTTTGCTAATTCTCTACTTGCAGGTATCTGTTGTATTTCAACATGGATTTAGGTTCACACTGGGCTCTGAGCCCAGCCATTTCAACACATTTCTTGAGTCAAAGCATCAGAGGGTCCCAGTGAGCAAGAAAAAGGTGAAGCTTCAGTTTTTGTAGTGAGGTACCGCTACCTAAAGAATGATGCTAGCTCAAAAATTAATGGAGGGGTTTTTCCAGAAAGCATGAAATATCCCTTAGCTTTTTAAACTTAAAAACCAAAACAAAAATGAGACTCTTGAGGTTGCTATTCTACAGAGGTAAACATGAAACTCCATTTTGTCATTAGTTGTGGACAAGACTCAACAGAAATAGCTGCATATTGTTCCTTGGTTTGTTGCCATATCTATGATAATTCTGATCTTTATCAAAGTGAATGCTAACTCCTACTGTTCATTAAAGCTGTCAGGTTTTTTTTCCACAGCTTCATCTGGCTCATAATTGAAATTCTTATTTTAAGAGTGTCATGTTAACGTTACTGCTAGCTATGGAATGTCTTGTGAAGATTGCAACATTAGAGTTAATTTGGCTCTACATCTCTGTTAATGGATACTGTCTGAAATATAATAAACTGTGGGTACCCAGACCTCAACCGAAATATGTCAAGGTTACTCTCCTAATTACTGCAGTTTGTTAGATAGCAGCGGGCAATTGGGTATCATTCCTCATGTCTCTCAGATTTCAAATAGCTCATAAGGTCTTTGTTATGTTGGCAAATGTGAGTTTTCTAACACAACAGGACAAGGTCTCCCTATGTGGCTATTATCAATGTTTACATAATCCACTGATGTTTCCTACCCAAATAACTGCATTAAATCTGCAATAGCAATACTGCTTAGAAGGGTAGCCTCATCAATATTAAGACTGCAACAAAAATGTATCCCATTTCTAAAGAAACTTATTTTTTTTTACTGCTTGTACAGTGCATATTGTTTTATACTCTGTTATCATTACTCTTCTGGAAGTAAAACCACAGCAATCTTGATTAAGATGCAAGGGTGATCTTAAAGTCTTAGAGTGTGGTCTCAAATATATTCACTTGGACAGAAGTCTTATCAAGTTCAATGCAATTTACTTCTTACTTTACATAGATGTCCCAGTACAATGATATACCTATTACTGCAATGGCATGAAGAATGCAGTTATTTTCTGTGCAGCTGACACCACATCTCAATGGCAACCCATTCATAAGCAGCATAACAGTTTTGCATTAAACTCGCATGCTATACTGAGGAATGGTCATTGCTCCTGACTAATCCATTGGAGTATCATCTGGGTCAAATATACCACATGCACATACAGAGAGACTACAGGATGAATACTCTCCTTTGCCTGATGGGCAGAAATGGGAAGGATATATCTTTCTAAATTTATATAAACAGAATGAACTGTGCACATGATCCAAATTCCACTGTGATTGCCAAGGATGTTTTACACTAGAAATGCTGAAACACAAGTGTAGCATTCCTGTTTTGCTGAAGGTGTTCTTTTTCTTTTTTCTGTTGCTCCAACTCACAGGAGTATTATAATTCCTGATCTGATAGTCCTGTCTTTCTGGCTTAAGAAAAACCACAAGAGAGAAACAGGATTCAAGCTGGTTGTCTCTGAAGCAAATAGAGAATCCATCACAGAAGACAAATCCTCTGGGGCAGAACAATTTTTCTCATATGTCAGAGAGTGTAAACTTTGTATAAATCAGCAATTTAGACCATATCATATGAAAATATTCTTGGGAGATATCTTATATTTATATTAAAGAGAGGTTATTTCAGTGATTGGCAAATTTAAAGTTACACCTGCCATTACAAGAGAACATAAGAGAAAAACAAGACAGGCAACAATATTTTATGTTGTTACCAGTGCTGTACCCAGATTTAACAGAAACTGGTATTGTGATACAATTATCTCTACAATACTATATGCTCTTATGTTGGCTGAAATATGTCAAGGTTACATGCCCAATTACCAATTCATTTTTCAGTTATTCAAAAGATAATTTTATCCTAGAGTTTACATTAAAAAGTTACTGCCACACGAGGGGGGGGGGAGAGAAGCACGGGCAATGTGCGGCTTTTGAAAGCCGCACCAAAAGAGACACGCGGCGGCGGGATCACATAGATCCCCTGTGCCGCCGCGCAGTACCTCCCCGGCACGATCAGATGCCGAGGGGGAAGCTACTGAAGGAAGAGCGCGGCATGTGTGCACATGCGCAGTTCGGCTGGGAGCCTGGATTGCCTGGATTGCTCTGGACGACGGGCACGCCGGGATCCCACGGCCGCGCTTGATGCGGCATTCCAGGTAAGTCCTCCTCTGCAGGTGGTTCTTTTTGCAGCGGGTTTTCCGTCTTTAGGGACGGATCGGGGATGGGTGCGCACCGCTTCCCAGACGTTGCGGTGAGATTACGCCCGTTTGCTGCGCCCCCGATCTGTCCCTCTCCCGGGCCAAAACCTTCCGTGTGACCGGGGCCTTAGATGCTGTTCCTACAGGAGCTGGCAGTTAAAATCTATGCAGTAGTATGACCTTATTTTAACCTCACTTGACATGTGAACAAGTGCATGGTTAAAGTGAGCTCAGAGGTTATCGACCCAAGGAACTGAATCTAAGGAACGGAAAGCAGTGGTTTAGAGGGGAAAATCTTTCTTATAAGCCTTGCCACACAGGCAGATTTGGAGAGAATGGGGCTTTCCCCAGGCTTCCGAAGGTACTTTTAAAGCCTTAAAAGCACATTCATGCCACTGCTTGAATGCTACTTCTAAAATGAGAATCAGGGGAGAGCATAGTTATTTTATAACTACCAGTTTTCCAAACCAAAACTATCTATTAGAACATTTTATTCTGTTCAAAGTAATTCAGAAAACTGAATTCAGAAAACTGAGCTAAAACATCAGATCACTTACAAGGAAATTGTACTGAAGAGAAAGTCAGGTTGACATCATTTCCTACTATTTGCATACAAAGAAGGAACTGTGTCACTGAGTAGAATTCTCCCTTCTATACAACCTTGATGGTACAGGATGTGAACAGTCAGGGGTGGACTATGTAATCCAGCACTGGCTTTCTAAGGTCTTCCAGCCTTCAATGTCCACTTCCTTCATGCCATCAGTTCACCTCCTTCCATGTTGCTTACTAGATCATATTTGAGTCTTTGTCTCAACACCAGCTTCTCCTTTTACCCTCTGTGCTGCTTAACCTCTGCCTCTTTCTGTAGCTTTCTCACCTGTGCATCTCTAAAACAGGAAAAGCGGCACCTGTTTTGCTTGTCATGCAGATTCAAAAGGCAAAGAAGCTTTTCTAGAACAATCAGATGGCAACCTTACTCCAGCATACCCATTCCCATGTTTCCTGCTCCTTAGCTTGCCTATATGCTGAGACCTTTTCCCCCACTAAGCTCATCAAGGCAGGCTGTAGTCTTCTCTGCAACTATTCAGGAGAGAATCCTCTTTCCTCTCTTCTTACTGCTTAAGTCTTCCTGCCAAGTCAAGGGAAAAAGAGAGAAAAGTGATGGAACCCTCTGTCCATCTTAGGCTTTGTAACAACAAAAAAAGTTGATTATGTTGATGTGTTCTATACAGGTAGAAACATAGGTGAGTTATCTTTTGGTGTAGTGGTTAAGTGCGCGGACTCTAATCTGGGAGAACCGGGTTTGATTCCCCACTCCTCCGCTTGCACCTGTGCTGGATGACCTTGGGCAAGTAATAGTTCTGATAAGAGCTGTTCTTGAAAAAGAGCAGTTTCTGTCAGAGCTCTCTCAGCCCCACCAATCTCACAGGCAATGCTCCCTCTAAGCTGTGGAGTCCTGTGAGCAAAAATTCTACTTT
>NW_015173682.1:645802-694348 GCF_001447785.1 Gekko japonicus | reverse complement strand
CTTGGGAGCCATCCTTCCTGAGCTAAGACAAAATTGTGTGAGCCAGAGGCTAAAAGACTGTGAGCTAGCTCACACTAATTCAGCTTAGAGGGAACACAACTCACAGGGTCTCTGTTGTGAGGAGGGGAAGGGAAAGGAGTTCGTAAGCTGCTCTGAGACACCTTTGGGTAGTGAAGGGTGGGGTATAAATCCAATCTTTTCTCTTCTTTTATCACAGGCTCTTCTGCCCATGGCTCTGCATGCTGCCGCTGTGCTGTACATAGCAACAGTAGCTGCTGTTGGCAAGCGCAGCCATCCCATACAACTGCAGCATCCTAACACCCTCAGCCAAATTCATCATGCCACCTCTCATGTCATAACATTGTGCTCATCTTTGTACTTAGTCAGTATGCTCAAACTCAAACACTTATTTGATGGCACAGTTGCTCGCAGTCTGGAAACTGTGAAGACTTATAAATAGGGCAATTTTATCACCTATTGGTCCAGAATCACAACACAGCCAGAAGCAATATAAGTTCTACTCCTTTCCATTATGGCCTCAGCATACACAGTTGCTCACAGGAAGTTCAGAGGAAAGAACATCCGAAATAATAGTAATTCAGTCTACACAAAGAAGAAAATACAGTAGCAGCTACCATACAAAGTGATGAGGAAATAATCATGGTCCAAATGGTCATTTTGGCAAATCAGTAAAGCAAGGCTCATAGCAAAAGTTCACTGTTAATGAGTTGACATTCTAAACACAAGAAAACAGTTCACCTCAGATACAGTGTAACCCAAGAAATATTCTACTCAGTGGCTACCAAACTGACAATTAGCAACTGAATTTCATCTCACTGGCCTATCATTTTATTTATTTTCCCACAGTCAGTTTATCATAACCAGGGCTTTTTTTTGGTAGAAAAAGCCCAGCACGAACTCATTAGCATAATAGGCCACACCCAACAGCAAAACTCATTAGCATATTAGGCCACACCCCTGACAGCACAGCTCATTGGCATGTTAGGCCACACCCCCATGTTACCAAACATGTGTTCATCCAGCCACACCCACCTTTTGCTTCTTATTCTGTTTACCTTGTTTGTTGTCCAAACCCAGGGCTTTTTTGTAGCAGGAACTTTTTTGTATGTTAGGCCACACACCCCTAATGTAGCCAATCCTAATGAGTTTCTGCTGTTGGGTGTGACCTATTATGCTAATACATTCCTGCCGGGCGTGGCCAACTTGGAAGCCAGCCGGAACGCCGTTCCTGTGCATTCCTACCCAAAAATAGCCCTGATTATAACACAAAGGTGAGTCTATTCCCATTGGGGAATTCAATTAATATGTTCTTTTTTCAAAAAAATCCTCTCATTTACAGCATCTTAGTCCTGAGATGAAAGGTAAACTATTTTGAGTTGCAGTGACTAAAAATGTTACCTGCTTAATAAAATATGAGATTAGCAACATTCACTCTATTCATTCTGGAGATTTTAGACATCTACAATGTCATTTTCTTGTAAAGTTTACATACACACAAAAGAAATTTTTACTGTTTTTGAGAAAAGCCAGCTTCTATATTTTGATAATGTTAAACTGGAAATATGCACTCTCAAATATATTAATTAGTAATTATACCCTTACTATTTCAAGATATGCTGAAACACCTACACTTAATCAGTCAGCCAAACTTAATGTTATATTTGTTCCAGTAGACCATGAAATCCTGTTCAGTTAAATCTTGTATTTCCATTCCAGTGAGTTTTATAGAAATCAGATTAAGCAGAGTATGTTCAAGAAACCAAGATCATTTGGAAATTTAAAAATATTAAACTTGATCTTTTCACATCTCCAACTGCATGCTCAGGAGTCCATTAATAAAAGATTCACACAACCATTAAAACAGTGCTGCTTTAAGCTGAGCATCCTGAAGCCACTGCTATTCAGCAATTTCCAGGGCCTGCTCTTATATGACTTCCTCACCAGAATTCTTCATAGGGTGTGGTTGGGAGTATGTGCACATCAGCACACATATTCCTTTCCCCACTCATGCACAGGTGTGTCAAAGGGACAGTAATCTTCTCGGGTACAGGGATATACTGCTTTCAAATAACCAGAGTACCTCCTAGTTTGGACATTCACTACCCTGCAGGGCTAGTGGAGGGGCATTGGACAACACCCACTCTCAGAGCCTCCCTAGAGAGAACTTTAGGGGAGATGGAAGACTGAACTATGGACACAGGATAACTGCTTAAGTTGCGGGCACACTAGAAAGCTGTTTGCTGCATTCTGGCTCAAAAAATAAAAGTATGGGATGTGTAGTTTCTTAAGGAGAAGGTGTTGGTGTCCATATCTGTTAACTTGACTACCACCAGTAATAGATGCCTTTAGTGTAGGACCTGGATGTGAGAATGAGCAGAGAGATGGAAATATACTAGAATAACACACACTCCCTTTTCCAGTTTGATTTTTTTGGGGGGAAATCAGTCTTTGCTTGATCAACAGGGCTATTGAGTGCCTAATTACTTGGCCTGGGACACTGGCTGTGGGAAGAAGGACTGGATCCTACTCAGGACACAGCAGGAGGAATATCATTTGTCCAGAATGGGGTGAGGGGACTGGCTATCATCCTGGCTTCCATGGCGATTTTTGGGCAGGAATAGGCCACACCCAACAGCAGAAACTCATTAGGATTGGCTACATTAGGGGTGTGTGGCCTAACATGCAAAGGAGTTCCTGCTACAAAAAAGCCCTGGGTTTTGACAACAAACAAGGTAAACAGAATAACAAGCAAAAGGTGGGTGTGGCTGGATGACCACACTTCTGATAATATGGGGGTGTGGTCTAATGTGCTAATGAGCTGTGCGATCAGGGGTGTGGCCCAATATGCTAATGAGTTCCTGTTGTTGGGTGTGGCCTAGTATGCTAATGAGTTCCTGCTGGGCTTTTTCTACAAAAAGAGCCCTGCTGGCTTCCATCATGACCGTGGTACTGCTGCTCAGACAGCACCTTTGAACAGTGCCAGAGAAATTAGACTCTCTAGTATGTCTCTCCAGTGAGCACCTCTGACCCTGATAGGAAAGTATTATGCTAAGATGATTTAGAGAAGTAGTCTAGGAGAGGCTATTCCTTGGAGGAGGGGTGTTATGGAACTCAATTTCTTAATCTGGGTCTTTGGTTGGTGATAGGCTATGAACTTTGGCAATATCACAACACTGTATGAGCTTGGAAAGTATAGCACTGGGAGAAGAAGCATGTGCATAAGAAAAGCAGGGAGACATTTGGTCCTTGCTGCTTTTTTCACCTCCATGCCATCATTAAGGTTGAAATTAGATGGGCTTCTCTGGTTGCCTTCATTTTGACATTGATGCTGCATAATGCCAGACTGATTGTGAATGAGGTTTCTTTGTTAGATGATGCATTGGCAAATTATGAGATTTGTGTAGCATGCATGACCAATACCTGGTTGGATGATGCAGATCATGTCTATCACAAATTATTTCAACCAATTTTGTGGTCCTCCATTGACAGCTATGTGTGGCAGGAGACAGTTGCCATAATTCTCTGTAAATCCTTCTCCTATGCTAGGGGCACAGGACAAAGTTGGTATCAGGCACCACTGTAGGAAGAAGAATAGTGAATCACCTCTTACAATTCCCCATGTCCAGGTGGGATGGGGGGGGGAGAATTATTAGACCATAACTTGAGAGCAGCCAAAAGAAATATTGTGTACAACCTCCTTACACTGAAGCACAATCCACCATCTACTGACCACTCCTACTTAGAAAATTCCAGGACCAATCATTTTTAATGGTCTTACAGCAGCAGTTTAAATTATTAGCAGCAGTGCAAGCAGGCAGAATGTGAGGACACAGCCCTAAATCCTGTTGCGCAGTGCGTTTGAAGCAACTTTCCAGCACCACCAGCCACCAGGACTTTTCCAGCCACTCCAGCACTCACCAGCATTCACTGCAGAGGAGGTTCTGTATAGCACCACACCAAGACAGTCCTGTGGTAAACTATATACAGATTTATTTACAATATATACACTCCACTGACAAACTGCTCCGCCAAACACCATATCCAAAGAGAAGAAGATACAGAGCATGTACTTGTCCACTTATATACATAGAGTGTCCAATCAGCTTCATGCTGAGTCATTATGACTGACCATATACCATAGCTGGTCTGAACCAGTCAGAACTTGTTATCAGCAGCTTGCCTGCTGTCACTTAGATCCTTATGATCTGAGTGCTGAATATTAACAACCAACAAATCCTTCGGTTCATTTCCGGTTTACTTGTTATGTGGTTGGGAGTGGGAGAGAGAACATACATATCTCCATGCATTGTGCATTCGACTTGCACAAAACTGATGGAAGTGGATTTTTTATATATGATTATATCTTCTGCAATTTTTACATGATTTCTAGACAAACATGGACTCCTTCTGAGGCAGAAAAAAATGTTTAAAAGGCACACACATGTGATAAAGAGTTACAGGCAACCAAGACGTGTGTTGAAGAAGCAAAACAACATTTGCAAAACCTAACATTTCTGACCCAATTTCAAGTGAGGGATCTCAATGTGTTCTCCACAGTGTAAGAAGCTGAAAAGCTAAACAACTTCTAAGACACCATAACTTTATGACAAGCATGCATAGTATATAGATCAGGTCACTCAGTCTTCGTGTGTTGTCTAGTTCTAAAATCAGGGAGTCAAGACAAAAATATTGGTGTAGATTTACATTCATTCAATACCTGCAAAGCTAACATGATTACAGAACAAATTAATCCAGAGGGAAACAATGTCAAACACTTAACCCTGCATGGGGAAAAAGGTTTTGTAGATTGTCTTCTGTGTACATTAAATGTACAGGAGGAAAGGAATCATTGCTGGGGATAAGCCAAAATCTGTTTTCCTCTGAGGCAAGTGCTATGCCTCAATAAAAGAACTACAGAATACCCTTTCTGAAAATAACATTCTTCACCCAGGTATCACAAAATGTTTTTCAGAAAGAACCTGGCATTAGCTAAAGAAAAAAGAAAAGTCTTGAAGCAATATCTCAAATGAAGAGATTCAATAGCCTGAGAGACAAAACGTTTTCCAGATAAATGAGGCAGCATGAGTGGAAGGGCAATTTCCAGCTACATAGAGTTATGACAAGCTGGAGGAAAACATACTACATGAAGAGGTGGTGAGGAGGGAAGAGGTTGAAATTGAATGTTTTGAGGTCAAAGTGTAGAGCAAAGCAGTGAAGATGCAGAATGGTAGAGAGGCTATTTGGAAATGAATTTGGAGAAGGAAGAAAGAGAGCAATGATAGAAAATGGGCCGATACAACCTTCCGTTTCCTGGGGCAATAAAGGCACATGGCTATGTGACCACAGTGATAATAGTATTAGACTATGTAGTGGAAGGAATAGATAGAACTGCAAGAAATGATATCACACAGACAAAAAAAAGAGGAAAGAACAGGATTTCAGTGGATGGACACGTAAGAGTAAATGTAACAGCAGTGTGGTCATCAGCAACTGTTGGGAGATAACACCAACAGTAGAGGTAGGAACTGCAAGACTCTGTTTCAAATCCCCCATTCTGTCATGGAAGTTTGCTATGATCTTGGGCCAGTCACTCACTCACTCTCAATCTAATCTAACTCACAGGACTTTTGTGAGGATAAAACAGAGGGGGAGGACAGTGCTGTAAGATGTTCAAGTTTTATGTGCCAAACAAAACCCATTTTTTTCAGGCTTTCTATTGATCTGTGTACTTGATGTGCCTCTGTATGCATGTGTTTTCCCTTGCCCTTAGTTCTTTATATCACTATTGAGTTTCTTTTTGCCTAGATTACCCTCTATAGGCTATAGTGTAATATTATTGATGGTTTTATTGATGGTGGTTTTAGTGATATTTTTACTTTTAGATGTAACAGGTTTTTCTAATTTTTACTGATGTTGTTAGTTGTTTTTGTTATTTTGTTTTTATTTTGTTTAAACTAGTTTAATTGGAAGCTTCTCCTTAGAGATATGTTGAAGCGGGAAAATGTGCTGTCTTATCTGACGATATAAGCACAGTCATCCAAATGCAATTCCTGTGATCACAGTGGATGAAAAATCTGCAGCTGCAAGTGTGGAAATCACCACTGGGAAGCTGAGGATGCCACCATGCCAACACGTTCTCCATGCAAATGTGTCTCTGGGGACAGACATGTACATATTGAATGGAGAAGATTCTGCAATCCTACCTATGAGTATGGCTGGGATAAATAAATATTTATAACCCAGAAGACGTTATTTGACAGGAAGGCTGACTGGTAGTCTTTGTTTCTATGCTTTAAATGAATTTTGAAAAAGGCAAGATCAGAAGTCCTCATGTAGATAGTATTTTTAATATTTAAAATAAATGCTTGTTGTAGAAATCTGGCTCTGAGACAAGGGAAATTACTGTCTTTTCCCTTTCTTATGCTGCCACGAGGATGGGCCACCTGCTCCTCATAGTATGGCAGCTGCATTTACCAAATAACCTTCTGAGATCAGAATTTTGGAGTGGTCTGTTAACATAGGAGTAAATGTGGCCTCTTAGTGGCCAACAAGTTTGGGACTATTGTCTTTACTAGCAATATCCATTTGACAATCCCATTGCATTTACACAGTAGTATAACCCATGAAGCATTTTAATAGTGCTTTGTTGTTGTTGTTGTTCAGTCGCACAGTCGAGTCCGACTCTTCGCGACCCCATGGACCAGATCCCGCCAGGCCCTCCTGTTTTCCGCCGTCCTCTGAAGTTTGCTCAATTTCATGTTCGTTGCATCTATGACACTGTCTAACCATCTCATCCTTTGCCGTCCCCGTCTTCTTTGACCTTCAATCTTTCCCAGCATCAGGGTCTTCTCCAGTGAGTGCTCCCTTCTCATTTGGTGGCCAAAGTATTTGAGCTTCAGTTTCATTATCTGGCCTTCCAGGGAACAGTCAGGGTTGATTTCTTTTAGGATTGTCTGATTTGATCTTCTTGCAGTCCCAGGGACTCTCAAGAGTCTTCTCCAGCAGCACCATAGTTCAAAATTTAATAGTGCTACAACTGTTAATTTCAATTGAAGGTACAGAACAGTAATATTTATTGGATTGTGTCCATGACTTTTTTTGGCAGGTGACACAGTTACATTTTAACCAAAAGTTAGTGTGACTTTCAATGAAGTTGCACACTATTAATCTAGCAAGCAGCACAGCCTTTTTATATAGGAAAGAACCTGGGAGCAAGGAAGGTCTATGAAACAGATCAATGAGATGACCTGTGGGGAAGAGGTTACGAGAATACAATCTGATTCTGCAGAACTTTTGGTATCAGAGGAGTAAAGAAACTATAATGCTGATCAAGCACACATACCACTTTCATTTTGTACAAAATAATCAAGTATGCTTAGGTTGCAGATTTTAAAATTGCTCATTAAATTATTTAAATTAAACAAGAAAATAAGCCCAGCAAAAAAAAAAAGTGTATTTGTTTGCAGAGCAAGTTAAAAAATCCTGCCACCTTATTGGCAAGGGAAAATGGAAAAGTAGCTTGTTAGTGTAAAGCTCAATTACCTGAATGCACAAAACTCAAGTGCTGGATCTTACTGTAATCACCCTGAATTCTTAGCAGCACTTTTGGAACCATGAGAAGCAGCTGCACTGAAGCTTAGGTGCTGGTGTTACTACTGTAACAACACTTGATCTTAGCCTTGTTTCAGCCTGCTGAAATGTATTTTATTAAGTCAATGAATTTATCTGAATAGTTTTGAAGACGAAACTTAAAGTCTCACTGAGATTTGTAAGAGTACATGTAAGACTACATTAAATGTAGACATGGAAATACAATACACAAGCAAGGCTGATTAGATCAGGATGCTTAACAATCTTTGAGTGTGAGCGTGTGTATGTATGTGTGTATATCACTCACACACACACAAACACAAATATAGCCAGTGATGGCAAAAACAGTGCAAGTTGTTACAGATTAAGTAGGGATAATTGATAAGTGGATGCATCTAGAAGGAGAAGGAGGAGGAGATTGGATTTATACTCCACCCTTCACTACCTGAAGGAATCTCAGAGTGGTTTACAATCCCTTCCCCTCCCCACAACAGACACCCTGTGAGGTAGGGCCATTCATAAGCTAGCCTGTCATTGGCTTGAGCAGCTGGGTTGGGGGGCATACTCTGGGTGCTGAGCCACATCAACTAAACCTTTAGTTGCTAGAGTGATGCAGGAAGCAGGGGTGGTCATAGCCAATGGCAAGAGGGGAAGCTGCCCTGGACCCCATATTAGACAGGCTTGTGGCAGAAAGACACTTGAGTTGCATGGGCTTTCTTCCCTGGTCCCTCTTTAGCCTGAAAGGGGAAGAAACACACACACACACACACATATTTGAATTACAATTTTTATTGAATTAATTAGTTAACAAAGTTTGACAATAAGTGTAAGAACAATTATAACAACATGTGAATGGGGGGATTTTAATTCCCCCCGCCTTACAAGTACATAACTACGTAACATTTATACAGTCTATATGAGTATGATATCACAAAATGTATTAAACTTTGCAAACAATGTATAATTGGACGTGAGTGTAATATTCGCAAACCTAATACATTGGCCACCTGTTCTCTCCTAAGAGAGGATAATTAAAAGTGCAACTCTCAGTTTATGAAAAGGTGAAGGCTAAGTGCTAAAACCAATTTCCACCGAACATGAGGGAAAGATGATTGAAGTATTGTTTGTATTAGTATTTTATGTACCACAGTACAACATGAATAGTCTAATTTTTGTTAATTAAATCCATTTGATGTAATTTTTCCATTGGGAGGAAATAAATTCTTCTGACTCTAAAAAATTCAGGACTGGGAACCATTTCGCAGTAAAGTTAGATACCAAGGGACTTCTGGCATTGCTGTTGTGTTTGTCCGTAATGCTTCCCATTATAAATTGATCCCACAATTTTTTAACCCAGACTTGTATTATGGGAAGATTGGGATTTTTCCAATAAGAGGCTATTGATAGTCTCGCAGCATATAACATAATTTCTAGTGTGTCTTTGTGGTGATGATGATCTATATGTTGGGGCCAGATTCCCAGTAATAGATGTTCAGGTGTGAGAGGAACTTCAATGTCTAGCATTCGTTTGATGTAAGTTAAAACTGTAGACCAATTTTTTTTAACTTCCTCACAGCGCCACCAACAGTGTGCAAAATTACCTTCTTGTCCACAGCCTTTTCAGCAGAGTTTAGAATGTTTGGAAGACATATGGGATAGGCGTAGGGGGGGGAGGTACCAATGGGATAGGATTTTAAATTTGTCTAAGTCGACAGGGAAGGATCTTGGATAGCATCCCTTGTTTGACCATATTTTATGCCACTGTTCATCTTTCGTTGTTACAGTCTTGATGCCAAGCTTTTTGATATGGGAGACTCTTCAGGTTTGAATCCTTTAATCATAATTTGTAGAGGGCAGATATTATACCTCTGTTTTGTGTTTGGAATAGTTTAAGGATTAACTCCATTTCTGTATGAGGAAGTGAGATAATCTTCGGAATTTTTTCCTGCTCTATTATGTATTTAATTTGTAAATAAAGAAACCAGGGAATGTTAAGCTTCAGCTTTTGTTCTAACTCCAATTTTGGGGGGGGGAATGCGCTTCGCTCCGTTTCCCGTTTCCGACCGACAACTCACAGTTTTTGCCGAATATCTTCCTTTTAAACGCTTATCCGCTTCATTACCCGGTGACGACCGACGGCTCTGCTAGTCCCCGTACGGGGCACTGCTGCGGCCAGGGCCATTGGGGCATGGGGCGAGCCTCAATTTCTGACCAGCTGGCCGGGAAAGAGGCACATCCCCTGTGCGCCCCGGATCGGAACCTCTGCCTGAGTTTCCTTAGGGTCTCCGCTTGAGTGGATCCCCCCCCCGGCTGCGCGTGGGCAAATCGACTCCGGGAGCTCCCCGAAGATGCGACCGCCATTCCCAGAGTCCAAACCGGAAGTCAGTAAATTTAGAGTCTTATAGGTATTATCAACCAGGTCTCTATTAGGTATGAACCCCACTTAATTCGGGAGAATGTATTCTAATATGAAGACGTTAAGACGTTTTGCAACAATTGCAGTGAATAGTTTTTGATCTTGGTTTAGTAATGAAATAGGTCTATAGGAACTGGGATAAAGTGGGTCTCTGTCTTTCTTAGGAATGATTACAGTCGTCGCTTGATACCATGAGGGTGGGATAGTGCCTGTCTCTAATACCTGATTGAACGCTTTAGTGAGTGGACTTAATAGTTTATTTGCAAAGGTTTTATAAAAATCGGAAGTAGAAACCGTCTGGGCGTGGTGCTTTATTTCTTTTTAACATTTTTGTATATTCTCTAATACTTCATCTTCAGATATCGGATTGTCTAAAAAAAGTTTTGTGCTTATCCTTTAGCTTTGTGTGAATAGGGAAGTTTGATAATTCTTCATGGAATTCTTTATTATCTACAGGATTGTCAGCATAGAGTTTAGAATAATATTCCTCAAAGGTACTAAGGATAGTCTGAGTATTCGTGGTAATTTCTCCTTGATGAGTTTTAATGGCGTTGATGTTCTTGGATACAGCTTGTTCTTTAACTTTGTAAGCAAATAGTTTTAATGAGTGGGAGGATTTGATCCAGTATTTCTGTTTGGTAAATAGGAGATTATTTTTAATTTTCACGGTTTCTAATAATGCTAGATCCCTACGTTCTTGACACAACAATTTCTGTGTTAGTTTTGAACCATTTTGTTTGTGTTGTTTATCTAAGATTTAAAAAATTTTAATAGTGTCTTGTTCTAACTGCAGTCTTTGTTTTTTCAGGTACGAAGATTTTGAGATGATAATTCCTCTCGTTACTGGTTTCATGGCATCCCATGTCATTATCGGAGAGACATCATCCTGGGTGTTAATTGTAAAATATTTATCTAGTTCTGCTACTATTTCCTCCCTAAAATTTGGATCATTCAATAAAGATGAATTTAAGGACCATTGTCTGTGTGGCGTACTTTGATCGAATGGGTTGAGGTTACATTCCAGCCAGGCATGATCAGACCACCTCGAAGGTGCAATGTTAGAAGAAATTACCTCAGTTAGGATGGATGGGGACAAAAGTATTAAATCAATGCGTGTGTGCACATTATGCCTTGCTGAGAAATAGGTGTAATCTTTTTCACCTTGATGTTGTAAGCACCAGATGTTCACTAGATCATATTGTTTCAGAAGGTTGTCTAGTTGGGTGTAGCGATTTCTAGGGCGTTGTGATGATGGGGAATGGTATGATTTGTCCAGATGAGTATCAATAATCATGTTGAAGTCCCCTCCTAAGATAATATCGCCCTCTGCAAATAACTTTAGCTGAGAAAGTTTGTCTTTGAGAAAATCTATTTGACCATTATTTGGGGCATAGATTGTGGCTATCGTGACTTGTCTGTTGTCGAGTTGTCCTCTAATTAAAAGGAACCTACCTAAAGAATCTCTTTTTTGGGCCACCAGCGTGAATCTTAAGTTTTGAGAGAGAAGAATAGCCACCCCTCTAGATTTTGAAGAGCCAGGGGCTAGATATTGGAAATGAAATTTTTTGGAACGGAATACCAAGTTTTCATCTTTTTTAAAGTGGGTTTCTTGTAACAAAATTATGTTTGGATTCAATTTTGTTAGATTGTTTAGGACTCTGCATCTCTTGATAGGATTATTCAGTCTTCGAACGTTCGATGAAATGACTTTAATGGTCGTTTGGGTTGTCATTTTTGTGATCAGGATAATGTGCAAGGATTATAAAATATCGTATGAAGTACAAGTTTGGTTTTTGCTAATAGGAATTAAAATAGACTGGTGAGTGTAGGGTAATAAACTACGTTAAGAGCCTTGCCCGGTGCCTTGGTAAATAACTGAAGTTAAAAATGAATCCCAGTACTGGTGGAATCAAAGTAGAAAATTTGGCTTTAATTTGAATAAATCAAAGGGCCCGGTCACACGGAGCATTAGGCATGCTAGAGAGATGGAAGATAGGCGGATTTTCTGGGCGCGATCTCACCGCCACATCTGGGAAGCTTAGAGCTCCCGTGGCGCACCCGAGGCTTCCTGCCGAAGATGCAGGGTAAAAAACTAGTACCTCGGAGGTACTAGTTTCCAGAAACCGCGGGGCAAGGGCGGGCGTCTGATTGCCTTTCCGGTGGTAGTTCCGGCGCCCGCCCATGTCCCCTTGCAAAAAGTTTTTTCCCCCAAGTCTCCACGGATGCGCACAAGCACCCAATGGAGCATGCGCACATTTCAGTTTTTAAAGAAAAACACAACCCCGTTTGCCGCTCCACTCCACTTCTTTGCCGTTGTTTGATCGGCACCTCCCCCCTAACCACAGGAGCTTGACGGGACCTCAACCCGATGCCTGATCGTGCAGTCGCGCATTAGTTTGCTCCGGGGCAAACAGCCACCACCAGCCCGCATTTTCCTGCCCGTGTGGCCGAGGCCAACGAGGTGCCCAGTATAGGAGCGTTGCTTTTATTTAAAAAGAGGAGAGTGGGGTTAGCTTAAGGTTGGTTTGAGAGTCAGAATAAAGTTTGTACTAATGCTTATAATAATAAGCACTTGTGGTGTTAGAGAAATCACAGTAATTTAGAAAGACGGTATTTAATTAATCAAACAGTAAAGTACTGTGCATCTAAAGGTAGGATGTTAGCTCAACAATTTAGGTCAATCACCTTATATCCTATGTGATTATGAATTAAATGTAATTACCTGAAAGATTAATTAATTCAGTAAAATGCAAATTAATTGTCCCTTTTTTGAAAGTTAGTTAATTATCGTGGGAAATGTAGGATAATCACAGTATAATGAGTAAAATAATTAGCTTTTTAAGAATTGTTTGTAGAATTGATTAGAGCACAAAGCACTTTCTAAAAGCCTTTAAAGGGTGGTGACAGTAACATTTATTTGTAAATCTTGTGATGGTCTTGGTTCACAATGTGTGCTAAAATGTATGAATGTGAAAACTAGTTGTTGGAAGCACTGATATATAAAGATGTCACTGATTTTCTCTGGCGATACAACAGGTGATACAGTTGTTGGTTTGTGGATAACACTATAAGAAGAAAGTTTGCAAGGTATTGCCTTTAAAATCTACTTTCTGACGTGAACAGTATTAACAATGTAAACAAGTATAAAATCTATTGAGTGAGGTTACCTTAATTATAACAGCCGTGCAAGAAATAAATATTAATACAACTACTATCTGAGACGTTAGAAATTTTTTTTATTCTTACAAGCTTACTACCTTGTCTCCTGATGCTTTTCACTCTCCGATCTCCCATCTATTAAATGGTAGACGGGATGCTGGGTTGATCCCTAGATCACTGCTCCACCCAGCTTTCTGTGTTGGAGAGTGAAAGTAAACTTTTCTTACTCAACAAGAGCTTTTGAAGAATGAACAAAGTCTCCCCCCACCCCCTCCCCCCACGTTACAAACTTAGAACATGCTATATACGTCAACTTTTATAAACACCTGAAGACAAACAGAGATCTCCTAGGTGGCGAGCTAGAAACGAATAAAGTTTACATATTTTCCTTAGGAACTAAAACATAGCCATATACATATAGTTTTCTGGGTTTGTTTAGATCCTCGTGATTGAGTTCCGCAACGATCCTGATTGCTTTGTTAGATTGAGGTTACTATACGAAAGACCTAAACACAATAAAGACAAAGTAAACCTGTGCCGAGATGAGGTTTGTTTTACGAAAGAGTACTTATCCTTCTGCTGAGGTGAGAGCCGTATTTGTTGGATCTGGTGATGTATTTGAAGAGGAAGTGGAATTACGACGTTTGTTCTGCTGTCTGGTGAACTCCATCGGTGTTTCCAGATTTAACAGTCTCAGTAGTTTATAACCTTCTTCTGGAGAAGAAATCTTATGTTTGCCATGATGGGACACTTGAAGAATTAATGGAGTCACCCACGAGTATCGGATATCAGCATCCAGTAAGCTGCTTGTTATTGGTTTTAGTTCCCTTCTTTTGAGCATTGCCTCACACAGTAGGTCGGGAAAGACTTCTACTTTGATATTTTGGTAGAGTAAATGACCCGTTTTCCTGGCTGCAGTAAGGATAGATTTTCTGTATCTCACGTCTAGGAGAGTAATTAAAATGTCTCTAGCAGGGCGTGAACGTAGCAAGGAGGTTGGGCCCAGACAAAAGGCTTTCATGACTGCCCTAGATTGCTCACCTTCCACGATTACTGCTTGTGTTAACCAAGCCGAGATATGCGTGGCTAAGTTGCCATTTTCTTCAATTTTCTCACCTAGCCCTCGTAATTTGAGGTTATTTTGTCTCATAGATAGGTCTAAATGTAGTGTTTTCTCTGCTAGGAGATCTTCGGTTTGATGTATTTGTTTAATTTCATCATGGTTAAGTAAACTTCTCTGAGTAGCCTCTTCAGCGATGCTTCTGGTGTCTGTTAGGTTTTTTCCCATTGCCTCGAATCACTCGTAGAGAGGTTTGAACATCATGGAGATGTGATCGAAAAATATTTTTTCCATATTTGCGAGGGCCGTTGACAAATCTGCTGCAGTGATCGGGGTTGTCTCGCCAGCTGCTGCTTTGGTGCCCGATGCCATTTTGGTTGGTAGTGAAGACGGGAGGCTGCTACTTAGCTCCGATGATTTTTTGGGTGCTAGAAGATCGATTTTCTTTTGTTTCTTCAAGGTAAGCTGTTGAAGTGTTCGTTGTTCTGTCCCCATTTAATTGGGCTAGTTGACGTGAGTGCGATCGAAGTGGGGGCTAGGAGAGGGTCAGGACGAGCGGAGCAAGAAAATTAGGCTGTCATCTCGTTTTCCCGCCACCGGAAGTCCCCAAACATATATTTTTTTAATTGAATGTTCTGTTCTTCTGAAATTGGGAGTTCCTTTTTTACCAGATACTTGGAAATCATAGGAATCACATAAACATATTTAGCACCCAGCATCTCTGTTCTTTCACTCATTAACAGGCCCCAAGGACAATGATTTCATTTGGACATCATAACCAAATGAGCAGCAATGAGTTGACCTTTGAAAGAAAACAGTGTGATTGCAAGAAAAAGTCACTGTGATTAGTATAAAGTGTTCCAGACTCTGGAAATACTCACTGCACTGTTCCCAGCCTCATCCGTTACAACTCTTCATACCATTGCAACAACAGTTATAGCTACAAAGATGATACAAGAGTTTCTGCCCAGTGTTGAACAACTTGGACAGAAGCAATTAATTTCTTTGGTCTGGGAAAGACTTAAAGTGCCAACAGAGGACCTTTGCAAATGAAATTCCATGCTCCAATGAAGAAGATAAAGGCTTCAACTTTTGCATCTATTTAACAAAGCACAGAAATAAACAAAAAGCAATGTTGCTGTAAAAAGCTTATCAGAACATCTTTTATTGCTTAATAATGGCTTGTGAAGCTAGAAGAGTAGTTAAACTTCAAAAAAACATTGCAATATGACCTGATGCCAGTGGCAATGGCACTTGCAGAACTGAATGGAAACTCCACAGCAAAATCAAATAATTCCTTGCACAGTTCCTGAGAGAAGCAGCCCACTAACCACTGAGACACAGAAAGAAGAGACTGAGGGAATTCCCTTTGTGTGCTACTGTGTGGGCTGGGCTGAGAAAATGTCACCAAAACTCTCCTTTACACAGGAAACTACCCAGCAAATTACAACGGAGATACAACAACAACAGAGAATATCCACCTCCCATTCAGCACATAATCTCTCACATACTCTTGATAAAGGCTTTTTACCCATATTAGGAAGCATTATAGAGTTGTCAACTCCCACCTGGGAAATTCCTGGAGATTTGAGGGTAATGCCTGTGGAGGAGGAATTTAGGGAGTGGACTGCACCTCAGATCTATAGTACATCCAGGGCTATTTTTGGGCAGGAACACACAGGAACGGAGTTTTGGCTGGCTCCCAAGTTGGCCACACCCAGCAGGAACTTATTAGCATAATAGGCCACACCCAACAGCAGAAACTCATTAGGATTGGCCACATTAGGGGTGTGTGGCTTAACATGCAAAGGAGTTCCTGCTACAAAAAAACCCTGGGTTTTGATAACAAACAAGGTAAACAGAATAACAAGCAAAAGGTGGGTGTGGCTGGATAACCACACTTCTGGTAACATGGGGGTGTGGCCTAATGCGCTAATGAGCTGTGCTGTCAGGGGTGTGGCCTAATATGCTAATGAGTTTCTGCTGTTGGGTGTGGTCTATTATGCTAACGAGTTCCTGCTGGGCTTTTTCTACAAAAAGAGCCCTGAGTACATCATAGAGTTAGTCTTCCCATGCTGCCATTTCGTCCAGGGGAACTGATGCCTGTCCTCTAGAAATGAGTGGAGATTCTGGGAGAACTCCAGGCCCACCTAGAGGTTAGCAGCCCTAAAGTGTTATGAGCTGTCTTAATTTAGCACTACACCGAGCAACCATGAATTCAAATTTGTTAGTGCAGAAGGTCTCAGGACTGACTTCATTCTTGTACATATAGAAGAACTCTCATATCACTGGCAACACTACAATTTGCTTCCTCCTCCTAACCTGCATCATAGAACAGGGATCCTCTATACATCTCTTCTTTCATTTTTCATTGCTTCAATTATTCTGTATAGGCCAAAAGTCACTGCTAATTTATCATATTCAATTTCTCTTCCTCCATGTTAGCAATATATCTGTCAACATGGCCCTGTCTGTGGATACTTAGAGCTACAGATCGCAGCCATTTAGATACAAAACACAGATTTCTGCAAACCGGGGGGGGTGGTACCCAGGTTTGCAGAAAAATCTTAAAAACTAAAACTGCAACCAGTGTTCCCTCTAAGCTGAGTTAGTGTGAGCTAGCTCACAGTTGTTTAGCCTCTGGCTCACGCATTTTTGTCTTAGCTCAGGAAGGAGGGCTTCAGAGCAAACTAATTTATGCAGTAGCCAAATCGTTCACTCACAACTTTAATGCCGCAGCTCATAAAGTGGAATTTTTGCTCACAAGACTCTACAGCTTAGAAGCAGCATTGACTGCAACTGTAGCTGATGGTCTGTTGATGCAGCTGGATGTGTGAGGATGTGTGAGGAGGAGGAGGAGGAGGACAGTGGAGGAGATGCAGCATAAGCTACTGCCCTGCCTTCATCGGCTGCTGACAGTGCAACTTTGGAGGAGGCATGGGAGACAAGCAGCAGACGAGGGATGGGAGCTGTCACTGCCCCCTGGCTGTTGAGACTTTGGTACTGGAGGAAGGTGGGGGGAGGTGGGGGGAGGTAGGGGACCCGCCGCCATGTGTTGTGGGGCTCCCACTTGTATACCCTTTCATTTGCAGTATTCCTATTCCATCGCCAAAGTTACTTACTGAGCTCCCCAACACCCATAACCACTAAATGGATACAAAATTAATTTAGAAGTAAACATATTAACTAGCAAAATGTTATTGTTCAAACCTTAACCACCGCACAATCTATATAGCCTACATACACAGTCTTACACATTATCAGCTCTGTCACTAATTTTTGTTAAGAAAAATCAACATGTTTACATGCACCAGTGTCAGTCTTGTGCATGGACGCTTGACAGTAAGTCTTTCTCTATAATCAGCAGGATGTCTCAGCCTCAAATGGTAGATCCAGTGCTATCTGTTAAGGTTTATGTTATGGTTACATAGCGGGCAGATCAGGATCCATATGATCTGCCCTCTGTGCAAGCATAAGATCACTCTGCAGGGGCCTATACAATTACAGTCGCTGATTAAAGCCCCTGGCTCAGTGCCAGCAAATGAGATGCTATGGTGTTCACAGCACACGGTAGTAATGAAGGTTATTGCAACATTTGCTAGCTGCCTTTCCAGAGCAGGAAGGATGGCAAGTGTAGAAAGGAGAGAGGCCTGGTTGTGCTTCTATCAATCTTGTTTAAACATTTACAATATTATGGTTACACTAATAGTTATAGTTTAACTATATAAACATTTAACATTTATATCCCTATTATACACTGCTCTTTCCACCTCCTACATGCCACTTAACCTGTTCCATTTTATGAAAATGGGTACTTTTAAATACCCAAGGTACCTAGATTGTATCAAGCAAGTCAAATTATTTGTCTATTTATTGAAGCCTATGTTTTATTTTAACATTTTAAAAAATCTTTTAACCAGAATTTCAGCTCACAGACACTCTATATGAGGCTCCCAGAATTCAAATACAGTCATCATGGCAAAATCAGTAACCAAAAAGTGAATAGCAAGTGTATACGGGCACTCCCACAGGCATAGAAAAAAAGACAAACAATACTCATAGAGAGATTGCTTGAACAGGACTGGGACTCACTCCAAAAAGAAGCTATATGGCAATGTTTTCCACTTCATCTGCGAATCAAGTATTCAACACAATTTGATCTGCCTTAATTATCTTAAAATTCCAAAATGGCAATTCCAAAATGGAGACGGTCACAGATGATTACACATTGTAACACACTGCCAACAGCCCAGATGAAGGGTTGTTTCCTTAAAACACCTTCAGAGCAGTGCTTCTGTAACTTCTCTTTGGCAGTGGCTGATTCATTATGCCATACCTTTTTCTACTGCCCAAAATATACAACAGCCAGAGAGAGATTCCTTAGAAAATGGCTATTAATTTTTTCAGCCACTTCTGACACCTAAAGATTAAGATGACTTCTGAGTAGCTTCTGCAAAACTGTATTGTAGATGTGGCAAACTTCTGTTTTATTGTGATTTTTACTTCTTAAATTGTGTTTTACAGTGTATGGCCAATGGGCTGTCAAACTTGAATAAACTTGAACTTGAATTAAAAAAATATTCATTCAAAATATAGTCCGTTGGCACTGTGACACACTTATTATCCACATGTGCAAGTTCCTTTGATCTCAACCATCACAAAATAAAAGTAGATGCAAGTTTGGAGTTGTCAAATCAGTGACCTCACTTTCCTTGAAAATCTCATTATCATGTGTTTCTGGGAGAATTGTTTGGATGATTGTTTCTAATAAGTCACACCATAACAGAATGATAATAAAATGGAATAGAAAAGCAGGACAGTTTACAACTAAACCTACTTTAAATGTAGTCTTTTAAGTGAAATCATCCCTGTGCCACTATTCACTACAGGGCTAAAAAGGACTGTGTCAATTCAGGACAGATGTAATTTTTTTACCCTGCTTTTATATAGGGTTGCCGACATCCAGGTGGGGTCTGAAGATCTCCTGGAATTATAATTGATCCCCTGACTACAGAGATCAGTTCCCTTGGACAAAGGGGTTGGTTTGAAGGGTGGACTCCATGGCACTATACTCCACAGAGTCCCTCCCCTCCCTAAACTTGCCCTCTGTCATGCCTGCCCCTGCTGATGTCATGCCTGCCTTTGCTGATGCCCCTGAACAGGCTCCTGAGGACCCTGAACAGGCTCCTGAGGACAGTACTGCAGCAGAAAGGCAAAGACTGGATCCTGTAGCTGAAAGCTATCTAAGTGGTGAGGAGGATAGAGCCTCCCAGGGAACACCTGCAAGGGATCAGTCTCTGCTGCAGCCCAGTAATTCATCATCAGACTCGCCTCCACCTGTAACCAGGCTCAGGAATGTAAGAAGACAACAGCTGAGAGAGCGAAGGCAGAATGCACGCATGCGTGCCAGAAGATCTCTTAGCCCTGATTACTGACAGGATCCTGTCCTCACTCCTGGCTAGCTAATGAGTTGATTAGCTAGCACTGTATATATGCAAGTCTGTTGCCAGCAGTCATTTGTGCTGGCAACGTCGTTTGTTCAGGACCTGAATCCTTGCATCTCTGCTCCAGACCTTGTGGAATTCTTCTCGGCTTGATCCTCGGCTTTTGACCTTTGGCTTTGTTGACCCTGCGTTCATCTCTGACTCCTCTGGTATTGTTGTGATTTATGGACTTGAAACTTTGGTATGTCTGACCCTGCTTTTGGACTGTGATTTAAACCTGCTTGAACCTTGCTACCTGATTTGCCCGGCTTGACCTCGGACTGTTCCTGGACTTTTGCTTGCTTGTGTCACGCCCCCTGGTCCTGCCGTGACAGATTGCCAGCACCCACAACGCTCACACATCCCCACCATGGAAGACGGAGCAACCGGAGGTGTGGACCCCATGGAGGAAATGCTAGCACAGGTACAGCACTTAACTCAAGCTGTGATTGCTTTGCAACAACAGGCTGCTACAAATGCTGTTGCTGTAGCAAATGCTGGTACACCTCCCCCACGTTGCCCAATAAATCCTCCTGATCGTTTCGGTGGGAATGTTGATGAGTTCCAGGCATTCCTTGCCCAATGTAATCTGTATATTGAGCTCAGGGCTCGGGACTTTGTTTCTGAGAAGGCTAAAGTTTGTTTCATTTTAAGCCTCCTTAAAGGGCAAGCTGCCAAATGGGCCACGCCCTTGCTGGTGGGGAATTCTCCCTTACTATCTGACTTCCAGGCTTTCAAGGCTCATTTTGCCGCTGCTTATGCCAATCCTGTGAAAGCTGAAACAGCTAACCGCAAAATAAGGGCTCTTACTCAGCATAAAACCTCTGTCGCTCAGTACACCAATGAGTTCCAGCTGCTGGCTCAAGACCTGACATGGAATGAGGCAGCGTTTATTGACCAGTATACTGAAGGGCTGTCTGACGAAATTCTAGATGAACTTGCACGCAGTGAACGCCCTGACACTTTACAAGCCCTCATCCATCTCTGTCTCCGCATTGATGGGAGGTTACAGAGCCGCCGCCAAAACAGAAAAAAGGCTCTCGCCTTCCCCAGCAGAACCCTTCAGACCTTCCACCGGCCTTCCTCCCCCGGCTCCTCTCCACCTCCTGCAGGCACAGAGCCCATGCAACTTGGCACCGCTCGGCCCCGCCTTACTTCTGAGGAGAAGCTGAGACGGCGCACTCAACAGCTGTGTCTGTATTGTGGAGAAGCCGGGCATTTTGCCTCCAGCTGCCCTGCCAAGCAGAAGCGCTCACCACAACCGGCTCCACCGGTAAAAGAGCAGCCCCAAGCCTGACCGGACCCCCCGGTTTGGGGCCTATTCTGGGGTCCTCCAGTACTCCATACTCACCACAGACTCCCTTCCTGGTGCCAGTGCGGTTGCAACTCCCAGACAACCGCTGGCTCTTCATCCACGCCATGTTGGACTCAGGGGCCGCCTGTTGTTTCATGGACATTCTTTTTGCCAAAGAACACGGCGTTCCCCTTCAAGAGAAGGCAACCCCAGCGCTTGTAGAAGCCATTGATGGACGCCTGCTCCGCTCCGGACCCGTCGTCCAAGAAACCCAGCCACTCACCTTGTGGATACAGCAGCACCAGGAACAAATAACTTTCGACTTGGTGAGGATGCCGAGGTTTCCAGTCATCCTGGGTCTCTCCTGGCTGCGCCACAACAACCCTCAGGTAGACTGGGTACATCAGGAGCTCCAGTTCGGCACCAGTCCTGCACCCACGCCTTCCGTGGAAACGATGGTAGACACCCCGTCTTCAGCACCATCGCCAGAACCATCACCAGCTGCTTTGCTGCTGGGCGCTGCGGCTCCCGCTTTACCTGCCACCTATCAGGACTATGCAGACGTCTTTGACGAAAAGGAGGCAGACCAGCTACCCCCGCATCGGCCCTACGACTGTGCCATCAACCTCATCCCCGACGCTCCGTTACCCTCAGGCCGCCTTTACCCAATGGCAGAACCGGAGCTGGCTGCGCTGAGGGACTATTTGGACAAAAATCTGGCCAGAGGGTTTATTCGGCCCTCTACGTCTCCTCTGTCTTCCCCAGTCCTCTTTGTGAAAAAGAAGACAGGAGACCTCAGGCTCTGCAATGACTACAGGGCCCTGAACAAAATCACCATACGGGATAGGTACCCCCTCCCGTTGATCCCTGAGCTCATGGACCGTTTGCGGGGAGCTCAAATCTACACAAAGCTAGACCTGCGTGGCGCCTACAACCTGGTGAGAATCAAGGCAGGAGATGAATGGAAGACCGCCTTTGGTACCCGCTATGGCCAATATGAGCACTTGGTCATGCCCTTTGGCTTGACCAACGCCCCTGCAGTGTTCCAACGCTTTATGAATGACATCTTCCGTGACCTCCTCGACCGCTTCGTGGTAATTTATTTAGATGACATCCTGATCTTTTCCGCCACCGTGCCTCAACACATTGACCACGTAAGGCAAGTGTTGCACCGCCTGCGCACCCATGGACTCTATGCGAAACTAGAAAAATGCGAGTTTCATCGTAAGTCTGTTGAGTTCCTGGGGCATATTATCTCCCCTGAAGGCACGCTGATGGACCCCAAGAAGGTGGAAGCCATTCTCCAATGGCAGCCTCCCCAAAACCGGAAGGATGTTCAACGCCTCCTGGGGTTCTCCAACTACTACCGCCAATTTATACCCGCCTATGCCGACCTCACCAAGCCTCTGACCCGTCTCCTTCGCCTGAAGGAACCCTTCCGATGGACCCCGGAAGCTGACCAAGCCTTCGCCATTTTGAAGCAACGTTTTGCGACCGGCCCCCTCCTGCGATACCCTGACCCGAACCTTCCTTTTGTAGTGGAAGCTGATGCCTCTAGTGTGGCCTTAGGGGCCGTTCTATCCCAGAGAGCGGATCCCTCTCAGCCGTTGCAACCCTGTGCCTATTACTCCCGGCAACTCTCCTCAGCCGAACAGAACTACACCATCTGGGAAAGAGAGTTACTGGCCATCAAGACCGCCTTCGAGGTTTGGCGTCATCACCTCGAAGGGGCCCGTCATCCAGTACAGGTACTCACAGACCATCGCAACTTGGAGCACCTCCAAACCACTCGCCGGTTGAACCAGCGCCAGATTCGTTGGTCCCTCTTTTTCTCGCGGTTCAACTTCACGATTTCCTACATTCCACAGACGCAAAACCAAAAAGCCGACGCTCTGTCCCGCAAACCGGAATATACCCCAACGTCGAAAACGGAAGCACCTGACACCAGTATCCTACCACCTAACGTTTTCGCCGCAGCTCCCGAACCTGCATCCCTCGCTGAGGACATTCGGGCCAGTCAGGCTACAGACCCTTGGGCTCAACAACGCCTTCAGGAGGTACAACAAGGGGATTCCAAAGACCTAACGGTCAAAGACGGCGTACTCTATCATCGGGACCGGGTCTATGTTCCTCCCGGACCCCTGCGAGCCCGCATCCTGCGCCTCACCCACGATGCACCTCCAGCCGGACACTTCGGGCAACACAAAACCGCTCATCTGCTCACCCGAGACTTTTGGTGGCCCCGGGTTCGGGCCGACGTTGACCGGTATGTGAGCACGTGTGATGTCTGCCGCCGGGCCAAGGAGGTTCCTGCCAAGCCCTCCGGCCTCCTTCGTCCGCTCCCTGTCCCATCGAGCCCTTGGGAAATCATCTCGATGGACTTCATCGTCGATCTTCCCCGCTCACACGGACATTCTTGTATCTTTGTGGTGGTGGATCTCCTCACAAAGATGGCGCACTTCGTTCCTTGTCCGAAAATCCCCACCGGGCCGGAAACTGCCCAGCTCTACCTCCATCACATCTTCCGGCTACATGGGGCCCCAGCACAGATCATATCAGATCGAGGCCCGCAATTCTCTTCCCGCTTCTGGCAGGCATTGCACCAGGGACTGGGGACGGAGGTTCACCTGTCATCCGCGTACCATCCCCAAACCGACGGCCAGACGGAGAGAACGAATGCCACTCTTGAACAATATCTCCGCTGTTATACCACGTACCAACAAGACAACTGGTACTCCTTGTTACCTTTGGCCGAGTTCGCCTACAATAACGCGGTGCACTCGTCCATCCAAGTCACCCCATTCGCAGCCAATTATGGATATAACCCCCGCTTCTTCTTGCCCGTTGGACCCCCATCTGACGTTCCTGCTGCAGATGCCAGGATCCAAGAGCTCCATGCACTTCACGAGCTCCTTCGGGAGCAATTACAACATGCCAAGGAAGCCTATAAACGGGCAGCGGACCGCCACCGACAGGAAGGGACACCCCTGAAAGTCGGCGACCTCGTCTGGCTCTCCACCCGGTACCTCCGCGCTCCTGGCCGCTGTGCCAAGCTCAACGCTCGCTTCATTGGGCCCTACAAAATAGACGCCCAGATCAACCCTGTAGCCTTCCGTCTTGTTCTACCAGATCATCTCAGGATTCACCCCGTATTCCATCGATCCCTCCTGCAATTGACAGCTCCTCCGGACCCGAACCGGGACACTCCACCAGCACCCCCACCTCCTGTCATGATCGATGACGAGGAGGAATACGAGGTGCAGCAGGTCCTCGATTCCCGCCTTCATAGGGGTGTCCTGCAGTACTTGGTGGACTGGAAGGGCTATGGTCCTGACGATCGATCCTGGGAACCTGCCTCTCACCTGCATGCCCCGGACTTGGTCCGGCACTTTCATACAGCCTACCCGGACAAACCTGGCCCTTTCGATGAGGGGGGGCCTGAGGGGGGGGATAGTGTCATGCCTGCCCCTGCTGATGTCATGCCTGCCTTTGCTGATGCCCCTGAACAGGCTCCTGAGGACCCTGAACAGGCTCCTGAGGACAGTACTGCAGCAGAAAGGCAAAGACTGGATCCTGTAGCTGAAAGCTATCTAAGTGGTGAGGAGGATAGAGCCTCCCAGGGAACACCTGCAAGGGATCAGTCTCTGCTGCAGACCAGTAATTCACCATCAGACTCGCCTCCACCTGTAACCAGGCTCAGGAATGTAAGAAGACAACAGCTGAGAGAGCGAAGGCAGAATGCACGCATGCGTGCCAGAAGATCTCTTAGCCCTGATTACTGACAGGATCCTGTCCTCACTCCTGGCTAGCTAATGAGTTGATTAGCTAGCACTGTATATATGCAAGTCTGTTGCCAGCAGTCATTTGTGCTGGCAACGTCGTTTGTTCAGGACCTGAATCCTTGCATCTCTGCTCCAGACCTTGTGGAATTCTTCTCGGCTTGATCCTCGGCTTTTGACCTTTGGCTTTGTTGACCCTGCGTTCATCTCTGACTCCTCTGGTATTGTTGTGATTTATGGACTTGAAACTTTGGTATGTCTGACCCTGCTTTTGGACTGTGATTTAAACCTGCTTGAACCTTGCTACCTGATTTGCCCGGCTTGACCTCGGACTGTTCCTGGACTTTTGCTTGCTTGTGTCACGCCCCCTGGTCCTGCCGTGACACCCTCCCCACACTCTACCCCAAAATCTCCAGGAATTCCCCAAACTGGAGTAGGCAACCCTACTTGTACTTGTTCAAAACAGACTTTCATTTAACCCTGCTCTCTTTTTACTGCACTCTATGCAATAGACATCATAAGCCAATCAACACATTGTACCACAGTAGTTTAATATTCAGTGCAACGTACCTTATTGCTACACATTTCAGTCCTCTAGTTGAAAAACTTGAATGGTATCCAGCCCATGTATATGCTAATCAGGCTGAGCAGAATATAGTCAAACAGTGAGCACTAAAACAATTACTAAAATATGCGTATAGGAGAAGGGGGGGCTAATAAAGCCTCTAAAATATAATTAAAATATCTCAGCTTCCACATCCATTAGTTCCTAAATAAAACATGTCATAAAAATGACAGCAATTAACTTTTGATGTTTACTTCAAAAGTTTAATTAAATAAGCTGTATGTAAACAATCCAGGCCCCACCACCCACTCAGTCCTTTCCCACCCAAAGAGAATATAACAATATTGCTCTCTAGATACAGTACTGAAACATCACAGTACCAATTAAGATTTGTATGTAGTGGTGGGGCCTTCTTTTTTGAATACCTTGGTGTCTCCCATAGTTTCTCTGACAGGCAACATTTGCAAGGCAGATAAGGGGGGGGCACTGACAGCTGTGCTTGTTGCCCCTGTTGTAGCACAGCTTCTTGGCAAAAATGCTTTGCATCAGATATGTAGGCCTTCTGTCCTACACAGTATTAACTAAATGAAGGATATCTTCCTTATTACATGCACATAGTGCTTTTCTTTCTTGGAACTTAATTCAGCACATAAATGTTCCCAGGAGCCTCCTACCCAGGCACCAACCAAACCCATATTTGGCTGCTATAGCATGCACCATCAGATTAGAGTCTACCGCTCTTAACTACTACAACAAAGCCTGGGTGGACAGAAATGTTTGTTTCTGGAACCTAAAAGAGAGCAATGTCGTATCCTCAAGAGGAAGGGAATTCCATAAGCAAAGTAGCATACAGGAAAAGCCCTGTCTCAAGTTGCTACCTATCTCAGCTGGGGGGGGGCACAAGCACAGAGAACAGGGTTTGCAAGGCAGATCTTCTCTGGCAGGCTGGACAATACGCACAGACATAGAGATGATGCACGGACAAGCCACCCAATCTCTATGACCCAGTGCTTTTCATGTGTACACTGAAAAGATCAATCCAAGCGTGATATCATTCGGAAAAATCCCTAGTGGACTACTATTTCCCTAGAAAGAGCGTTTTCATAATATCAAAAGGAACGTTCTAAGAAAAACAGGAAAAAAGAAAGAAAATTTAGACTTGTAGAGAATTTGTGGAAAAGGTGCATTAATGTTCACAGGCAAACTATTGTACACAAAGGTAAAGCAACAAATACGAGAGAATCAAAACCCAGCCCTAGTTAGATCAGCCATTATCAATTTGCTTTTAAAAAAACTTTTAGGTGACTCTTCCCAGAATCTATTTCATGCATTATTACTCTATTCCAGTGCAGTATTACATTGCTTTGCATATTATAATTTCTCTTTCAGAGTGCTGCCTTTACAATAAAATTGTCATAACGTGGTCATTAGTCACAAACGACAACATACTCCATCTACAGCACTCTCCAAAACTCACAAATAAACCCAGAACAATGAAATGTGATGCAAAGCTCATTTTAAAGAGCAATCTCAGGTAATTAAGATAGATGTGAACTGCTACCTAGGGGGTACTGTGCACTCAGAGGACTAAATACAAGAGGCTTGTTTAATACACACATCTTAAACTCCTTCAGCTCTCATCCGCTAAGAAAGGGCTGCCAGGTGAGCAGATTGTCACTCCAGTCTAAGCTAATAGCTTCTCCAGTGGCTTTTGTTACAGCTCATGTCGTATGACTGAAACAATGAGCCTCAGAAACAGCACAACATATGTAGCTGCGACTCATCAGCTCCAGGTAAGCAGATTCTTCTTGGTTTCAGAAGCAGATGCTGCCAAGACTTGTAATGTAAATATGCAAATTGCAATGGTCCCTCATCAGCCCCACAATTCCTACCTCTAACGGCCCTCGTAGAAAGTCTGTTCGCTCAGCTCCTACTTCCAGAGCCACATCCACGGAAGCAAAGGGTCGGCTGGCCATCTGCTGTCGTTCCCGCATAAGTTGCTGGTGGAAGGAAAAAAAAATGTTTTTGCACACTATCTTACAACATAACACTTCGTATCTTTTTTCATTTAACAGTTTCTCCAATGATAATGGCTGCAGTGCCTAAAAGAGTTCTCCCAGAGGAGTTCCAAGGTCAAAGAATCAAATTGTGTTAACTTATGAGGAGCAATGTGGTTTCCACTGGGGGGAGTCATCCAAACAATGAAGTTTGTGGTTTAATCTTATCGGCAATTCAGCACATAGCAAGCAACCAATAGGAAGTAGCTGAGCAGGCATGGGACTACCATTTTGCCAGGGCTCCACTGGCTTGCAGTGTTAACAGCTTTAATTTACCAGATCCTTCTTCTTAAAGATTGTTTTCATAGCAACCCCAGCTGAGCTTTAGCGAGTAAGTTATTTGAATATAGTTCAAGATTAACTTTGCACAAAGACTGTCACTTTCTCTTTGTCTTCTACTACTTCAACTCAGTTTTCATTATTTCAGATTCAATTTTTGCATACATGATAAATTTGTATCCTAGATATCTTAGATGTTACTCGTTCTCAACTCTACTATGGGATTACCAGGAAGTACTTCATCTATAAACTTAATAAATATTGTACCTATGTACATCTATAAACTTAATAAATATTGTACCTCATTATTAACATTACTAAGAGGAATTCTGTGTTTATGTTAAGTCTGCTTTCACATGAAAAAGAAGAAGAGAAGAGATTGGATTTATACCCCGCCCTTCACTACACAAAGGTGTCTCAGAGCGGCTTACAAACTCCTTTCCCTTCCCCTCCCCACAACAGACACCCTGTGAGGTAGGTGGGGCTGAGAGAACTCTGACAGAGACTGCTCTTTTTCAAGAACAGCTGTGCCAGAATTATGGCTTGCCCAAGGTCATCCAGCCAGGTGCAAGTGGAGGAGTGGGGAATCAAACCCGGTTCTCCCAGATTAGAGTCCACACACTTAACCACTACACCAAACTGGCTCTCATGATGACCATTCTCCCTTCAGAGCAGCAACCGAGCATTCACATAGTAATTTCCCCTGCACTTTCCTTGCTACAGCCACACCCTCCCCAGCCACCATTTCTCCCTGCCACCAGAGCGTGTCTTAACAATTGGCTATTGCTAGATCACTAAAACACACTCTCAGATTACCTTACTTCACAGGGCCTGTTGTGAGGATACAGTGGAAGAGAATTATGTAAGCTGCTTTGAGTCCCTTTTGGGGAGAATGGTTAAGTAAATAAATAATAAATATAGGTGAAGATAGGGGGCCACATAAATGGTAGGTGGGCTGGTGAGTAGTAAGGATAAAGTGGAGGATATGGAAGACAGAAATTGTGTGGGGAGGAAGGTACAAGAGAAAGTTAAGATGCTCCCTTTGCAGGTTCCCCACTATGAAACTGGGCCGAGCCTGGCCAGCACCATACAACTTGGCCAGGCTGCCACCATGCCACTGGGCCAGACTTTCCCCAGTTATAGGCTGCCGGGGAGAAAAAGGCAGGAAAAGCCCAAGACAGATAAGGGTAGGTTGGCTGGTGGGTGGGAAGGGGAGAAGAAAGCAGGAAAAGGGGGAAACCTATACGGATCTCAGAGAAAGAGGAAATAGTCTGGGAGAAGAAAATGAGGTACCCCCTACAAGTCCTTGCAGGTCCCCTGCTTGTAACATCTATTTCCTTGAACTATTAGCAACTTTGATTTCCCAACTTTCATTTTTTTAAAAAGTAAGGGGACCTCTGCAACACAAAGAGCTAGAGACTTTTTAAAAACATTAAAGCTGTGAAGTCAGGGAAGTGAATAGATAGTGATCATAGACTGTTATAATGTTATTGTGCTATATATAGCAATCTAGCAGTTTTTTGTGTGTTTGTTTTTTAAAAGCTCAAAAGAGCCCTCCAGTGAAGCAGGGAAAATGAAGCTGCAGGAGGCAGAGGACAAGGAAATGGGTGAGACCTTTAAAAAAAGGTGCATCTTCCCATCCATATGGTGCACAAAGGTGGTTTGACTGCAATCTTTCACAAAGATCGTATCATACCAAGTTGGGGAAAGACTGCATCAAACAAGAGAAAAAGCAGAAAGTAGACAATCAGAGAACTATATCATATGGATATCCCCCAAATCCCTTCCAGTATGGATGTCAAACCACAGGAAATTCTCCTTTGGATGAAGCTTTACTTGGGAGAAAGTACGTGCACAGTAATTGTCTACAGAATGTCTAAAGAACCGCCCAGGTGCACTCATGCTCTTTCATTCTCTCACACGGGCTCTCACACTCTCAACTTTCTATCTCTATGCTCCCATCCCTGGCAAGCATTTCTCTAAATAAGGGACACATATGAGGAAATGGTAATAAGAAATTCTCAGTCGAACTTTGAATTGATAAAGGAATGAACTGAATGAACCTGTGCCACAAACAAGACCTCTCAGCCTTCAGATTCCCTCTGCATTTGTACTGAAGTCAGACAGAGTTCTTAGAGACATGCTTACATGCAGCCCCTTCTATGATGACTTAAACATGAAGAATAACGTTTGTATATTAGAAAGCTGGTGCCAGCGTAACTGAGGAATCTGAAGCCCTCTCTTATGCTCGGGTCACTTAGAAAGCCCCCTGTGTGACAGGAATGTACAGTGAGCCACAAGCCAACGCATCCAAGCTAATCTTTATTGTTTCCCTCAGCGTGTAAAGTGATAAAGGGCACTACAATAAAAAGCTTACTACTCGGGATCTTTGCAACTAATGAAAGCAATGCCAAATAATTAAATAAACATTAATTGTCCCATTGCTTGTTTTTTCAAATGAGCTGGAAATCATGGTACCCAAGGAGGAACAAATCTCTTCATATGAGTGCATTTTTTCCTTTTGCATTCTAGATCATTTTGTATGAATACTTCAATGGATATGGCCCTTTCAATAAAAACATAGCAGCACTCTGACATTTCATTCTTTAAACTCTCTTGAGATAATAAAGGATACCATCAATATATCTAAATTCTCACTGTGGACAAATCTGGAGATTCTTAAATCTGTAGCCATATCTTTCTACTAACCTGAAAAAGCCCCAGTTTGCAGAAAAACCTGATATCTAATTTATATCTAAATCTATCTGTTTCAGTATCTTTCTCTCTCTGTTATGTCCGTTGACTGCCACTAGGCACCAGCAACTCACTGCTGAGCTTAACTCCCTAGGAACAATAGGGACTAGGCTCCTGGACTTTCCTTGGGGAACCAATAGGGACTTTGGCGGGAGGTTTAAACCCACCAATAGGATCTAGAGGGGTTCCCAGGTACTGTATATAGTTGGCTACCCGGACGGTATTCTGTGTTCTAGTTGTGTATGAGTAAACCATGCTGATCACTACATCCGTCTCTGTGGTTTCTACATGCATCTAACCAACTACACAATAATGGCAATGAAGGTGGGATCCCGCTGAGCATCCCAGCCAGGGTGACGGGGCTCCATGATGGAAGACAATGCACTGCTACCTATGCTCCTCCGATCAATGAGCAATGAGGGTGAGCAAGCCGCTTCCCAGCCGCAGCCACAACCAATCAGCACAATGGTCATTGCTCCGGGATCTGGGCTGGTACCGCCATTCGATACAGCCCGTCCACAGCAATGGGGAGCCTGGGTCACCGGCCTGAAGTCAGTCCTGGTATTCTACCAGGTGACGGATGAGGCCAGGAAGACAGGCCTCCTACTCGGGTCCTGCGGTCCCGCCATAGAAGACCTGGCCCAGTACCTGCTCTCCCCCAAGAAGCTTGATGACTGCACCTTCGATGAAATAGTCAAGGCAGTCCAGAACCATTACACACCCAAGCTGTCGGAGATGATGTGCCACGTGGTGTTCCACTAGCAGAACCAACAAGGCCGCGAAGCCGCTGTGGAGTTCCTCGCGGAGCTCCGCAGTCTTGCATCCGAGTGCAATTTCGGAGCGCACTTGGACATGACCCTCCAGGACCGCTTCATCACAGGCCTCCGGGAAGAGAAGTTAAGGTGACGCATCATGGAGGGTGAGACAGTCACACTCATGTCGGCCATCACCACAGCTACCGCATGGGAAAGGTCCCACCTGGCAGCCACCTCCGCTCACAAGGCCACCACCCTCCCAGGTGACCTCGAGGAAGACGAGGTCCACAGCATCCAAGCACCGGCCAGGTGCCGTGGCCCCGGGAGCAACCCAAGCAACTCATCCACCCAGGAGTGTGCCAGTTGCGGGGAGCGACACGAATGGAAGACCTGCAGGTTCCGGGACGCCACGTGCTGCAGCGGCCATATCGCCAAGGTCTGCTGCTCTAAGGGGTCCCAGGCCCAGCCACAACCACGACGTAAGGCAGACGCCCACGTTAAGTCACTACACACCCCCCCGGTCTCGCTGCAACTGGACCCCAAGGTGGCCCCGATAAGGATGCATTCCAGGATAAATAACGTAAACAATACAGGGATTAAAACAATTAATAAATACAGTACCAAGTTAAAAACAGCAACAATTCACAAATAATTTTAGATCTTTCAGCACAGAGATTACACAATCCCTGTATCCAACCTCAGACAATACCCTACCTGCCATGTTTTGTATTAATTAAATGTTTTTGGACCATTTCCAAAGGCAGCTTCATGTAGGGCTCATTACAATAATCTAACTTGGATGTGACCAGAGGCATGGATCACTGTGGCCAGATCACGCTTTTCGAGGAGCAGTTGTAGCTGGTGAACCAGCGAGAGCTGATAAAAAACAATAGTTGGTTTGTTTTGAATGTGCAGTCTTGCTAATTTCACATACTGGAGAAATCTTACATTTTGTCCCCCCCACACACACACATAACAGGAGGAAGATATATCCCTGGTGCAATTCAGGTGTTCAATTCCAAATAATTTCACAGCTACTCTACAGTGTTGCTATTTGGACCTTGGCAATCTCAGGATCCCCTTTTGTCAGTTTTTTTGTAGGATGGGTATCACTCGATATGTTTCAGATGTGTCTCTTAGAGTGAACTAGGCCAAAAGTCATTGGAATCTAGAGTTTGGCTTACTGCTTCTAAGATAAGAACAAAAACTATTTTTGCTATAAAAGTGGATGGATTGCTGTTTTCTCTCAAAGATGCTTATTATTCAGTATAGATGAAGACGATACTAGATTACAGCAGCTGGGCATCAGAAGAAGTCATCCAGCTGGGTAAGGCAGAGAACCTCTCTATTAGGCATTGTCTTACTGACAATTATTGATTATGATAGCATGGTAATTAGTGCTCGTAGAGTTTGTTCGACCCAGTTCTTTGGTATTTTACCATCTTGGTCCTCATTATGCTTGGGCATTTGCTCTAGCTTGTCTTACTGCTAAGCCTTCTGAAGTATTGCGTGAGAGGTTTTGTAATATTCCATATTCAAATCGTCTTTGTCCTTGTGGCCAGGGTAAAATGGATACGTCATCTCATAAAACACTGGAATGCTCCTTTTATACTGTTTTTAGGAATCAGTGGATTTTACCTGTTTTATCACATTAATCGTTCAATCATTTTCAAAGGGATGTTATTCTCTATCTGCTTCTAGACAGTGAACCGAATATAACCTTATCAGTTGTGAAATTGCTGTCTATCATATTTTCCTTTAGAAACTAATTTAGTACTCTTTTAGTTGTTGCTCAAGGTCTATTGACCAGAGAAGCTCTGCAGAGGAAAGGAAGGATTACACATACAAAAATAAGCTTTGCACGATATATTTTAGAAGTATTCAGAATATTTGGACTAAAGTAGAACACATTTTCAGAGAATTTCCAGGATACCATAATGTATTTATTATTTATATTTTATTTATTTATCTTGTTTTAACTGGGCGAGGTGGAAAGCACAGCACGGAGGCCCCTTGCCTCTGATTCCTTGCTGCTGCCCACAGGGAGAAAATGGGGGCTAAAATGATGCTGCAGCAATGCTGCAAAGCCACTTCCAGTCCTATGACCATAAGTGACATCATGTGTGACTGTGATACCTAGACAATCCCCCAAATCTGTGGGGCACTATCATGTGGGGCACTATCAACTCCATGACATCACTTTTGGTTATGCAGCTGGAAGTGATACTCTGACATCACTCAACATCTGGCGCCACACCCAAAAGCTCCCAGGAGGGGATGCCAGGCTTCAGCTGGCAGGCATATATTACAGTTCATTTTCTATCATGGTCAATGGCCAAACATTACTAAAATGAAGGAGAATAAAGCAAGTTGTGAATTTATCAAAATGTGAAAATTACAATGACCCACTGTACTGCCAGAAGTGCTTAGTGATATTCCTTGGCTCAAAAACAAATGCATGAACTCATTCAAGATGTCTTTGAAATCTGAGATCACTCATCTTGAAATATTACTGGACATGATTCACATTTATTCTCAAATATGACAATGAACAAGTGTCCTAGAGAACAATTCAAATGAACTCACATGACTCCCTAAAAACAGAGTTCACCCTTTACTAAAATACTAGCTCAAATAATCTGGTTTCAGATATCAGTGCAAAATTACATGACTATATTTAACTATGGAACAAAGTTTGAGTCCATTGGCCAACAAAGTTTAATTCTGGGTCTAAGCTTTTGTGTGCATGCACACTTCTTCAAATACCATGCAAGTTTGTTTGTAAGGTTGATGGAGTTCCATTAATGAAGTGCGCAACATGCACACAAAAGCTTAGACCCAGAATTAAACTTTGTTGCTCTTAGAGGTGCCACTGGACTCAAACTTTGTTCTATTGCTTCAGACCAGCACGGCTAGCCACCTGAATCTATATCTGTCCAGTTGTATCTATGGGAATGTCTTCTCCAGTATGCCCCTGGGAGAGCCTTGTGCTCTTCGAATAATTACTTGCTTGTGATCCCTGGCCCTAAGGATGTCTGGCAGTCCTCAACCAGGGCCAGGGCCTTCTCGGTCCTGGCCCCAACCTGGTGGAACTCTCTGCCAAATGACATCAGGGCCTTGCAGGACCTTAAATTCCACAGGGCCTATAAGGCAGAGATGTTCTGTGAGGCTTTTGGTTGAGGTCCTTCCTTCTCCCCGCCCCCCTTTCTTGCTCTGAATTCCCCCCCCAGCCAGAAAAGGAGCTGGCAGTCCGGAATTGGGACATATAACATTATAGGAAGATCTTGGATTGCTTTATCTGTACCGTAATCTTTACTATGTACTGGCTCAGCTGGTTACCACACACTGGAAACTGGAAACGCAGTCCGGAATCAAGTCAAATAACAGAGCCAAGGGTCAGAGAGCCGGGAAAATCAGTCCAAGGTTGCAGAGGCGAGGAGCAAGGAGTGGCTGCTAAAAGCCAGGAGTGGATCTGAGCTTGCACTGTTGCTACTGAGCTGCCAAGACTCACAGCTCTTCCCATTGCTTTTGCAAGAGCTGCAGCCTGGCGCTCTTCCTTCGCTCTTGCATATTCAGCCTCTGGCATGCCCTGTGTCTGGGGCACTCAGGAGAACTAGGTGGGGATTCTGGCCTTGGGGTGTCTTCAACTGGGGGTGCTGGGCCAGGCTCTGGATCAGTCTCTCCTTCTGGCTGCACCTCCTGTGTAGCTGCTGGGGCCTCTTCTCCCTCAACTGCTGTTGAGGGTTCCTCTTCTGGGCTGACACCAGAGGAGGCTGGGTTGCTCCCTGCCTCTTCCTCATCTGAGGAATCGTCAACCTCAGCAGAGCTAGTAGTCACGACATACTAAGTTATACACTGAATGTTAATATTTTGTATATTGTATGGCATTATGCCTTGTACATTGCATAAGCTGGGATGGGCTAATAATAAGAATAAGAATAATCTATTTTAGTGCTATACAATTTAGATACCCCCAACGGCTTCAGTAAGACTGCTCTATCGCAAACAGTTTGAAGACCCAGGATGTATCTCTAAAAATTAGAAACTGTGGTTCAATATTAGGATGTTATTAAACAGCTGAAGCTTTATGTTTTGCTTTTATAACTACTTCCTTGGCCTTGCTTGGGAAGGTCATCAGCACTTGAAAGTGGTGCATTTTTAATCTGCCTTTGCCCCATAATGTAGTATAGGCTGAGAGAAGATGACTGACCCAAGGTGATCCAGTAAGATTGATGGCAAGGTTTTCCCAGCCACTACACCACTCTGGCTCTTTACCTCTCAAGAATCAAGCATCTCTTCTTGCATTCCCTACAATCACCGTTCCTGAATCCTTTAAAAAAAGAAGGGATCTAAGACTGCTCAGTCCAGCCTGTTTGCCTCTGTGGTTTCAGCCAAGTCACCCGAGGTCAGCAAAGACCTCACATACAGAGAGGGGAGGGGGTTAACTAAAGAAGATGACAATGACCACAACCACCATCACCACCAGGAGCCTCCTCTCTGGCCAGTTATTTGACTCCTTATATGGACGAGGCCTAATAATGAGCTTGCCCAACAGCCTTCTCTACCCGCCCACACCTGTTCCCTATTTGCCTGACAGTTTAGCTGGTCTGCATGGCTGCAGCTACTGCTGGCAGCTCCTCCAGCTCCTTGAAGGAACCACTTGGTACTGTAGAGGAGCTATGCATAGCCTGACCTAGTAATGCCAGCCCTCTTGCCATCAGGGCCACCACAGGAGAAGTATTCAGAAGACTCATTTGTTTCAAAGAATTTAGGATTGAAGGGGGGAAACTCCACAAGCAGAACAGTCATGTGACAAACCAAAAGCTTAATATAGTTTCCAATGGTATCTAAAAGATAAAGAAGTTTTCTTATTTGGGTCAATAACGATGGGATATTGTTTGCCTTTACAGGAAGTTTGCCAAACCAGGAGAACTCATACTGAATGTTCAGTAGTCAATAGTCACTCAGATTTCAGTAAAGCCCAAAGAAGTGGGAAGAACAGTTGATTACAGATTGGCTTTATCTTATGAAAACGACACCCTGTCTCTGTTGGATGGTAATTAACACATATTACGACTGTCACAGTACATCTTTGTAATTGTATAATTAAATCTTGTCACTACTGCAAAGATGCTTATAACAGTGTCAGAAAACTACTGTCAGGTTGTTTCTTCTCTAGACACGATATGTAATTTTAGAACCCTTTCTGAAAATAACAATTTCTGACACGATGAATGCCTGATTTGGTTGCACACATCCTATTTCCCATTTTTCAGGTGAAAAAAGGGTTCTTAAAAGAACTCATTCTCATTTTATTTTTTCTACTAGAGATTCAAACTAACAGGTTCACAAGCACCTTTGAAATAGGTCCTCTTCTACTCACTGAAAAAAAGCAAATTAAAAGCCCCCGGAATTGTTCATTTTGTTTGAACAGGCAGAATTTCATATTATTATATCCATTGGATTATTGTATATTTATGCTGTTTTAATACCATTATTTAAGTTCATTTCTAGTTTCTAATTTGACATTTCTAGCATTGCACATGAAGGTTCTGCCCATATCTTTGGCAACTTTCATCTCTTTAATCCCTCAGGTGAACTGAAGTAAGCCAAATTCTTTTATTTAATTAATACCATTATATCCCACTCTTCCAAAAGCTGCCAGCACCAAACATTTAAAAAACATTTAAAATTGTCTAAAATTAGACTCATGACTAGGAACCCAACCCTATGACAATCTCAGTACCTTTGCCAACAAATAAATAAACAAAAAACCCACGATTCAATAATTCCCTCTTTATTTGCTAACAAGACCCCTTCTAAAACAATCAAGAGTTACAGGACTTTGAAATGGCAACAGGGAATGAGTCCTAACACACAGGTGCTGAAAGGATGTTCTATGACAATGGGTTCATTGGATTCTATTTACTCATTTTCTCCAAGCTAAGTAATGTGACCTCACCTGTACTTTGCACACTGGTTACTTTTAGTAGATTGAATACATATCTGGCTATAACAGCACAACTTTGCAAAATGTTCTCTTTCCTTCGAGAAAGTGAATTATACAGAGCTCCACTTTCCCATACCTTCTCTAAAACCCTTCTGTATAGGTATAGATTTATGTACCCTTCTCTCTTCCACTCCCATTCTGAGATCCATCTCCAGAAACCTGTCAACCATCTAGAAGTTTAACACCATCAGTGTAAAAAGAAAGAGTAACATATAAATTAAACCTACAGTGCTGACATTCTTAAGAGACTGAAACAAACCATTTGTCATGTGATGATCTTCCTACACATGAAAAAATGTATAAGCCTACAAGTATGTCATCATATATGGTGCACGTGTGTCTATTTCATTGTGTACATTTGTGACAAATTAAGGTTGTATATACTTCACATGCAGTAATGCGCACACAGTATACACCTTTTCCCTGTATGGAAGTGATAACCCATGTAGAAAAGTCATTCTATAAAATACAGCTTTTAGACTCCACACATTGTCACCATTACATGTTAATATGCTGCTTATATACAGTCTGAATAGCAGTAGTTGTCTACCTATTTATATACTAAATACTAATTTGAAAGCACTAATTAATTCCATTTACATACATTCAATATTCACCCTCAGACTTAAATGAATTATGCCCAGCTCTGACCATTTCCTTAATTACTTTTAATTTGTACAGAACTACTTCTGCCTCTTGTTTTGGATCTATTGTAACTATTGGTGTTACAAATCTCTTTAAATTAAGTTAGCTGATGAAATAGCTTGCAGGTGGAATAGTCTTTTATGTGCACAGAAAACAGCTGTACATGAGCAGCTTTCAGACAAACTAGTTCCAAGTTACCCCAGCAAACACTGATTGTAAAGCAAAATACATCTTTGCAATTTTACTCAGAAAGATAACATATAAATGTTCTAAAATTACAAAAATTCTGTATCTGCCATACTCTGCAGACTGGCCCTCCCCCCCCCTTTAAAAAAAACCCCTGTCTGAGCAGGGATGGAGCAAGGATTCTCCGAGGTGTGTGCTAACACCAGTTTGCCACAGGGGAGATATGAGAAGAGCGTCATGTACATTGAGTCTTGGCTTTATACCAAATGACATAAAGGATTATTTAAACAAGGACTAATCCAGCAGGCAGCAGCTAAGATGCACTTAAAATAATGTGTACACTTGTCCTTCATCTTTGTACTTCCACCTACACCCTCCAGCCAAAAGGTCAAAGCAGTGTGTATACGCTTTGGAAACCAAATACCAGCTGCTTGTAATTTCTCCAGAACAAATCAAAGGGGGGGAGGTGGAGTATGATCACTGAAAAGGTCATTCTGTAGCTGGATCCAAGGAACATTTAGTGTACTGTGCACTACTGCTCAAATAGCCTAATGTGACCCTACCAGTAGAACCTCTGTGTTAACACAGTTTAAGGTTCTTTAATAAAATCTTGCCTTCTAAAATAACATCACATTCACAGGGTGAAGAAATATACCTTTGCTACCATTGAAACATTTCTGAAATGGGGGGAGGGTAAAATCTCTGTGCTTAAAATGCAAAGTAGAGCAAAAGAAAATTTATGCTGCAGGCTTTAACATTGAAGATGCTCACAAGACATAACAACATAATCAGGTAAAACTAGAAATTCTCTGAATGTACAAGAATGAATATGATGTCTGCCCCCCACTCAGAGCTATATCTTTTAACAAGGCAGAGCCAACAGGACATATGTACCACCCCTTTAGAACACTACTGCGCTTAAACAGAAGTCACATCTCACCCACAAAACTACATCTGAGAGCCAGTGTGATATAGTAGTTAGAGTGTTGGGAACTAGGAACTGGCAAACCCAGGTTTCAATTCTCACTCTGCCATGGAATTTGGTTGGGTGATCTTGGGCCAGTCACCCACTTTCAGCCTAACTTACATCCAATGCTCCCTCTAAGCTGTGGAGTCTTGTGAGCAAAAATTCTACTTTGTGAGCCACTGGCATTAAAGTTGTGAGCGAGCCATTTGGCTGCTGCATAAATTAGCTTGTTCTGGAGCCATCCTTCCTGAGCTAAGACAAAAATGTGTGAGCTGGAGGCTAAAAAACTGTGAGCTAGCTCACACTAACACAGCTTAGATTGAACACTGCCTACATCACAGGGTAATTGTGAGGATAAAATGGAGAGGAGAACGATATAAGCTGTGTTGGGTCATCGTTTGAGGAGAAATGAAGTAAAATAAATACAAAATAAATAAATTCTAACACCTAGCATGCCTATTTCATATGGATGAGCAGCACAAGCAGAACCATATTTCATGTGACTTCTCTGCCTCCACGATCAGCCTCATTGAGAAAGCTGAGTATATATCCAAGACAGGTACCAGCTAGGCAGCTAAGAACTTTGGCCTTTTTCAGAAGATGTTAGAAACCAGATAAAAATTGTGCAAATGCTGTTTCAGCCCATCTTCATTCTAAATATGGGAGGTTATTAAGAAACACGCACTCCCCAGGACAGAGATGACACATCAATTCCTGCCTGTGTGCAAGAGTTTTATGACTGAAAAGCCTTTGTTAAAACAAAGCTGTGCTCAGCAGATATTTCCTCCTACGAATTCATTCTCTAAAGTAAGGTTTCTGTGCATATGTGGTGACAGGAAACAACAGAAACCTCCCAGACTCAGTTCTGCACCACATTGCTCTGGTTTCTCACCTAAGTCGTGCTAAATGGAACCTAATCTGGTTATTTTTTCACTTTAGTGAGTTCATATTGAAGATTTACATGGTCTGTTAGGATAATCATATTAGAGGTTCCTCAAGAGGTTGTTAAATCTTCCTGTAGGTGTACCTGACCCCTGCACTTCTTTCTTATTCTTAATCAAGTGCATTTAAAAAGAAATCTTTACAGGAAAATCTGATTATTTTGGTATTAGCCAGTGGAGCTATTTGGGAGATATGGTCTATAAAAAACACCTACACTAAAAAAAAATCTGTTTGTTTTATAGCCATTTAACCCTTCCCAGGTGATCCCCCCCCCTTCTCCTGGTTGCCACTTGCCGTGGCTGGGAGGAAGGTGGCCTGAACCAGCCATTTCAGTTTGGGCATTTTTTGCTCAATTCAGGGTTTGGTTTGGGTACAACCCAAACCCCAAACCAAACTGGAATTTTCTGGTTCATGCCATCCCTAGTTTATCCTTCAGCAAAAGATCAGAGGAGTGTTGTAATAACTTCAAGAATAGGAAGTTATGGGCTACCTACCAGTGGCCCCTTGTAGCTCATTCCAAGGAAGCCCAAAGGTTAAATGTAGCTCTAGTACTGATACTGTCTTATCCATGTAATTTTAAGGACTAGCCTATCTTTCTAGATAGGTTCTTAACTGCCTTATATGATGAATAGCAACATTATACAATGATTGATCACAGCAAAAACTAATCAGGAAGTTTCACACATTCTAGCTATTGACTGGTAATGATAGTCATGTGAATAACAAAACACATGATTACATTATGGAATCTAATCCATAGGAGGGGGAACTCCACTCTCTGAAATGAGTTATTCGTGACATTTAAAAACAGCTCAGTTTTTCAAATGCTGTCTCAACTGGATTTAATTAATCAGAAACAAGGTGCTATTTTCCCACTACATTTAATGTGCAAACAAGCCCATCTTCACTTGGACACTCAATATCACTGTGGCAGTGTAAATCAAAGCACTCTGGCTTTTTGAGCTCAGTCAGACTGTTTCAGAGGGGGAAAGTGGAACAATTTAGAGTTCGTCAATTATATCACATCAAATTAGCCTCCATCATAGGCTCAACTGGATGGTTTTCATCTATTTTAATTTACAACAGAAAGGACAGCCAAGTACAGAATAGGAGCAATGACAGAGTCAAAGGGAATATCCATGGCTTTACTTAGCAAGAAACATGGTTCTTTTCAAGTACAGTTTCCGTTCGGGTCGAAAGCTGCTGCCACAATTAGTTCCTTAAATTCTATTTGATTAGATAGCCTTTATTCTCATTTAAACTACTGGAGTGATAAACATCTTTCACCAGTCCTGCAGTTACTGTTCTTGTACAAGCAGTACTTTATATTTAGTCTACAGCAGTCAGGAAACCTGTTGTTGCAACTGCAGACTATAAAGTAAAGCTTTTATCAGACTTGGCAACTCTGTGCCACAAGTGACCCATTTTACTACAATCATTTTAAACTTACTGTTACTTATCAGTACATAAACAAAAACTGTCAATGTAAGTCAACTGACTTTACACATTCCTATTTGCTACAGGCATTTCAATACACTGTAAAAGCACAGTGACTTAAATCATTGTGGATGTTTGTATCATATATTGAACCAAGGGTAGATTTCATCGTTAGTCAACTGTCTTAAATAGGTCACCTTCACCCCTTTGTAAAAGGTTATTTCAACAACTTTTGTTGCACAATTTCAAAATCCTACAATTGATTCCTGAAGATGAAACAGTACTAATATTGATCATCTGGTGTGGTGTTTCGGTAAACTACTATGTACTCCACTTGTTAAAGTTGCACCCATCTGAACTTGTTTACAGCCAAGAAACATTATTCTAAGGTCTGCTGGTTTAACAGCATGTTGGGTGTTTCTTTATTACAAACCTTCCAAAACAGCTGAGCATATTTCCAAGGCAGGTACCAGCTAGGCAACTTAGAACTTTGACCTGTTTCAGAAGATGTTACAAAACACATACACATTTTGCAAAGCTGTTTCCATTGTTCTTAAGAATGCAAAAAGATGACAGATTGCAAGACATGTTTGGGAACATCAGGGACCTTTGCCTTTTACTATGAAATAGTTAATCCATATGTACTATTTTCTGTAACTACCTTGGATAATGGTACAGGAACACAATCAGAATACCCATGATTCCCATTATTTAGAGAACACACCAGGAATATTTGAGATGCCTTATTATTCCTCTGCCAAGTAGAAAATTGCTAGTTATTTGGAGTTTTTTTTAAAAGATTTATTTCCTTGTACTGACAGAGAACTTGCCATATGTTAATTTTACATGAATCATTGGTAAACACTTTCACAGTTGGTATTTTATTAATTAAAATGTATTTGTCAAGAAGAAGATCACACTCCAAGGAACTGACAAAGAAAAATAGTGATATATTGTTCAGGAGACAGAGGAGTTATATGTTCTAGTGGGTTTCTTATAGCAAAATGGCATTTATGGCAACAGTGGGGTACTGTTTAAGAAATCTGTGATACCCCATTGTTTGCTTAATTTTTTTCTGCCAACCTTTAGTGTTTCAGGGAGCAGAAGTGTCTCACATTAAAGAAATGATCAACACATGGCAATGAGCATATATTGGACATGGCCTGTGTATAGGGCATAGGGTGGGTGAAAGAAATATTCTCTTTTCCCCACAAGAGCTGAATCTTATCATGTAGCTGACAAGACAGAAGCAATTTACTGAGGTTAAGTATATGAGACAGTGGTGGTAGGGCTCCTGGGGAAGAGAGATGTCCCAGCTGAAGCAAAATATTCAGGCAGGATTAATTAAGGAGATAAATCTGGCTGAAGAAAGCAAGAATATTGAAAGAAAACATGCTGCGATACCAATCCAGAGAAAAACACCTTGCCAGAAACAAGGCACTTCGCTAGTGGGTATGTTAGTCAATATTCTGATAAATTTATGGGAGATGGCTCCACTTCCCATTTTGAGTTGGAACAAATTGTTCACAGTAATTAACTGTTTGGGAAAGAGAGCTGTTTGTTGCAACGACAGACATGCACCTGCTAGAAAGGCATCCAGCAAAAATATTTGTTTGGACTGTCCTATTAGTACATAAGCATAATAAATCAACTCAATGACATTTATTCTATGGGATCCCTTAGGGCTTTCTTGTGTCATTAATACTGTGACATCATGCAACTTTCTCTCTCGTTTATCTGTGAGGTGAGGCAGTAGGTGTCCTGAGTGGATGTCTGGAAACAGTAAAAGACTGGATATGGTCAAACTAGATAGGACTGTGGTATTGTTGCTCCTCTGTAGAGATGGTGGGGGCGGGGGAGATTCAGCTTTATTCTAGACGGCGTTTCACTCATCCTTAAGGAACAGGTTCAGAACTTGGGGGTGCTTACCTACAGATGGATCCCCGATTACATTTTGTCTCAGCTTGTTTGGGCCCTGGGTCAGTTCCAAAAGCTATTATAACAGGCAAGTGAAGAACAAATTAGTGCCTCTGAGCATGCATAGAAAATGCATGGGTCACTTGCTACTGAGCAGCCACAACTGCCTGCACACAGATCAGACTGGGGCAAAACTTTTAGGTGAACCTGTATGACCAGTAGCTGAATTTATGTATTTTTAAATTATCTGTACAGATTACACAAGCACTCACACTTGAATTATTGCTATTCATTATTCAAAATTATAATTTCAAAATGTATCATCCATGAATATTATTAAATGCTTAATTACTATACGCTGTTTGGACAAATATTCTGACAGGGAAATTCACTATATGTCAGAAATAGGAAAGCTGTAGAAAGAGCCACTTTACATTTGTGCAAAGACTCACATATGCATTTGTATGCAATCAGTCATACTGCCACTACTCAGTTTAAAAATACAATAAAACAATTTAGAAGAAAAAAAATAAGCAGATTATTTGGCCAGTTCTATAAATTGTATTCTTTAAGATCCACAAATTATGATAATTTTGAGTTGTTCCTACTTCAGCTCCTGTTATTTAGTCACAACTGAAATAGTCAGTTGATGCCAAGAGGCATATTTCAGTGGACTGTAAAAATAGCATGCAATCATTCCTATCCCGGGGGCAACAATGATTTCTGCGATTGGGAGGGGGGGTTGACAGAAGGAAATTTTGAGCTAATTCATTAAAGGCTTACAGAAACTAAATATCAATGTATTCTCAAAGCAACTTTTAAGAAACTGAAATAAAAAAGGGGTTTATGCCAACAAAGGGGGGGGGGGAGCCCCAATCCTAATGTATGACATTTCCTTTCACCATGGCATTATGCAGTTTCTCTTCCCAGTGCCAAGTAGAATACAATTTTCTTCAATTATTGTTCTTTCCAGCACTTTCACAGCACAGAACTGAATAGTATACCGCAATCGAAACATTCTAGAAGATGTATACATTGTATGTTCACACCACGGGTTTATTATCTGTATACAATATAAGAGGTGGGGAAAATGGGAGGGAATCTGTGCACATTCTTCCACTCTGACCTGGCCTCCTCTTTGTTCCCCATGGCTCAAGGGTCAAAGCAGAAGAGAGAAGAAAGCAATTTCCTTCCTTTCCTAGTCCTATAGACATGCTTGACTGTACTAGTACACAGAATAACCCTAGGAGAAGGGTACTTTCATGCTGTATTGGCGTTGGGAAAACTGCTTAAGCTGGTGGTACACTACATATATATCACTGCATTGCGACTCATAAATAAAAAATATGGGATGTCTAGCTCATTAGGTGGAGATGCTATGTAGCCATGATAGCATACCTATGCCATCAGTTGCTGCCAGCCCATTTACAAGCATCAAATGGGGTGACAAAGTATGATGTTCAGGGGCTAACAAATTCAGGACTGGGTGGCATGCACCCAGAACTTCTTACAGTTACTAAACACAAAACTGCTGATCTTCCAGCTCTCTCCACCAATTTCACTGCCACGTATGCTTTTCAATACCTACATGAAGCCACCAGGAGAGGTTGCCTAGAAGTCTGAGGTGAGGTGTCACCACCAGTATACAGATGAAACCCAGGCTAACCTTTCCTTTTCCAACTGAGGAGGAGGAGGAGGAGAAGGAACCAAGCTGAGCTGAGGAGGAGGAGGAGAAGGAACCAAGCTGAACAAATTAGACCTTTGCTATTACATCGTTATGATGCCCACCCAGTGCATTTCAGGAATGAATGCAAATTAGGCCTGCTGAGAACACCACATGAACATGATCACCAAGCAAATTTAAATTGTTTGAATTCCTTTGATTACTACAAGGTGAGGTCCCATCAAAACTCTTTGCTTCTACATACCCTGGCAAAGTTCATTCTAAGCATATCATTGTGTCAAGCAGCTTTGGTCTTACAGAGCAGTCTTTTGGCCATTGTAGCTTGCTTCTGCCACGTCCAAGAATAAAATCATCACATTTACCAGAGAAGGGGCCGTATCTCCCTTTTAGAACAGGCAATATCCCCATGGGTCATGGTTGTTCAGATCACTACATTTAGAGACTTGTGTAACGCATGGAATTATTGTTCATCCCTTCTTTGGGCCTGCACAGTTGGCTACATCCTTTAAACAACCAACATCAAATAGATTGCATTGCCTACTTTTTCCACCAAAGGTGCACAGACATGAAATAGCTGGTCACAACTAAAAAATCTCAAACAAAATCACTTCTTTTATGCCTACTAAAAATCCAAGGCGGTAGCTTGCAGACAAGGGGATGGGGGAGGCAGTGGCTAGAAAGTCTAATTTGTGAGAACAGCACAGTTCTACAAACTGGACACATTCAAAAACCACACTGAACTCAGCTCCCTGATCCCAACTGGAAAGCAGTGCATGAGCAGAACTGGCACCTTTAACCTTGAAGGCCTTAAATGGTTTGGGAGCAAGTACTTCAGAGTGCTTCAGAGATCGCCTAAGTAGAAGGCAATGTATCAGTCAGAGTGTTGGGCTAGGATCTGGGAGAACCACTCTCTGGGAGACCTTTTGTCAGTCATTCTCTCTCAACCTAACCTACCTCACAGGGTTGTTGTAAGTTGAAGGAGAGAAGACCAATGTAAGCCATGTTGAGACCCCACTGGGGAGAAAGGCAGGGTAGAAATAAAGTAAGTAAATAAAACCTTGGAGTACCACATACTGCGGATAGCCATTAGACTTAAAGTCTGCTTTTAAGTTTGTGGAAACATCTGGATATATGTTACAGGAAACAGAATGTTAAAATGTTCCAGAAATACAATCTTTATTTTTTCCCCTAAGAAGTCTATTCACACAGAGTCACTAATGCTGTAACATCACTTGCTTACTATCCTGAATCAGCTATTTCATGAAGTTCTAATTGGATAGGAATCAGCTATTGTGAAAGAAACTCCTGATTCCCAGGATTCAGTTCATCACTTTTTGAACGCCTCCTCTGTTTCAAATTTACCTCTCAATGATGTAAGTATACCCAAGTTTAGAGTTAAGGTGTTCTCAGGATAAGTAACTGTCTAAATAAACCTGAGTGTGGCATACATAACTTATTTATTTATTTATTTATTATTCTAATTTATACCCCGCCCTCCCCCATAGGGCTCAGGGCGGCTTACAGGGCAAGATAATCTTGCTGCAGTAAAACAACAATACAAAAATAACAATATACTCACATTTTAAAAACATATTATACAATTTAAAACCCATCCTAATCACATAAAGTGCTCGGTGATAGTCACAACTCCAGAACCCAGGATGGCAGGACAGATAATACAAAGAACTAGTTGGCATTTTTGAAATAGCACTGTACAATCCTATTCATAAATGTTTTGGGCAAAATTATATGGATAAATCACTCTATTATTGTGTTTTAGCAGCTTTTTTCATCATATGCAGGAACTGACACACTGTTTCTGTAAACAGGCAAGTATACAAGCAGGAAAAGAAGATTTGGATTTGAAGTCAACAGATTTAGAAAGGTCAGAATTGCATTGTTAGTTATTTTTCAAAGCTTATTCATGAAGGATGACCCATTTTTACACAAGTTGCCATTTATTTTAAGAATTATTCTTTAAAATCCTGCTTTAAAAATGACTAGTTTTAACCCGTGTTTGTTTTAAAAGGGCTAATCTCTCTCCCCACTCCCAACATCTCTGCAAAACTTGTATATATATGAGGAGTTTATCCCATTAGGCAGTTTCTCCTGCAGTGTATTGTGGTAAATATTTATGCACTAGAATTTCCTGGAACAATTCCTATTTATATTTGAGTTTTAAAAAAGACCAAGGCAGAAGATAAGATTTTAAAATGTTTACACATACCCGCTCATTCATACGTGTGTGCACGCACACACACACACAAAGTTATAAAGAAGAAAACATGCCTTTTGCTGCTTCTCAAAATAGTGACCAAGTGTATTGAGGCATTTTTAATAGGCTCTTCTACAGCTAGCAAAATTTTCCATAAATTTCAAATTCAGCTGTGGGTTGTCATTTGAAGCCAATGATGCAGTCATGCAGTTGCTTCTCAGAATGCACAGATCTTACCCCCCACACACACATGGTTATTGTTTAGTTTTTTATTTAAATGTATTCTCTGCCTTTTCAAACAAACTCAGGGGAGCTTACATTGTAAGAGCAAGCATTTATGCCTTACAGCACATAATTAACCCTGGTGACTTGGGGAAATGTGACCATATATTTAAACCTTGGGTTTGGAGCATGGAGAGACACTAACTCCAAAATGTAGCCAAGTAGCACATTTTGCTATATAGGAAAACTTCATACAACATTATTTTATTACAGCACACTTCATCCTCTGTCAGAGGATGGAGGGTCCTGGGAAGCTGGAGAGCTGCAGCAACGTTTCTCCATCTATCATATCAGTTCTGTTCTCCCCACCACATTTCCTCCTACTCTCAGCCTAAACTACCTCAAAGGGTTGTTGTGAGGATAAAACAGAGGAGAGAAGAATGATGTAAGCTCCTTTGGGTCCCCATTGGTGAAAAAGATGGGGTATAAATGAATTCAATAGAATAGATCAAGACAAGAAGTGGCAACCCACGATACTCACAGGGGGGAGGGAGAGCTCCACGCAGAGGAGGAAGCTGCCACAGGTAAGCCTTCTCCCCTGCCTGGCACTGATGACAAGGGCTGTGTGGCTCCGAGCTGCTGGCCCCGCCAAACCTCCCCCACCCCTGCCTGGCCCCAATGGTGAGGCCCGTGCGGCTCTGAGCCACTGGGCCCGCCAAACCTCCCCCGCCCCCCATGGCAATGGCGGTGAGGCTTGAGCTCAGCCCACCAAGCCTTCTCCCTCCCTCCCCAGTGGTGGTGAGGCCTGGCTGGCCCGCCAAGCCCCCCCCCACTCTTTTTCCTTTGGGGGGATTTAAGTATCTCCCATATATTTTTTCTACTTTTCAGATTTTTCTGCACATCTGGGGATTGCCCCACAGGTGCAGGAAAATCTCTCTGCCCCCCAAGTGCCCCCGATCTGCGGATTTAGATATTCACACAAAGAAGGTGCCTTGGCTATTAGATATATAGACAAGAAAGGGGACCCGCGAAACTCGTGGGGGGAGTGCGGGGGAGCTCCACGCAGAGCAGGTGGAGGAGGGAGCAGCAGCAGCAGGTAAGCTTCCCCC
>NW_015173682.1:593016-645205 GCF_001447785.1 Gekko japonicus | reverse complement strand
GCCCGCCAAGCCTTCTCCCATCCTCCCATCCCCTGTGGCAGTGGCGGTGAGGCAGTCCGCAGAGCATTCCCTGCACATGCGCAGGGGACGCTCTTTTACTTTTGGGGGGATTTAAATATCCCCCCCAAAAAAATATTTTTTTCACCTTTTCAGATTTTTGTGCACACCTGGGAACTGCCCCAAGTGTGCAGGAAAATCTCCCTGCCCCCCAGGTGCCCCCGATGTGTGGAGTTAGATATCCGCACGCAGGGGGCGCCTTTCGCTATTAGTATATAGATGGGTAGCCATGTTAGTATGTCTGTAGCAGTATAAAGAGCAAGAGTCCAGTTGCACCCTAAATGCTAACAAAATTTCTGGCAGTGTAGGAGCTTTCATGTGTCACTTCTCACTTCTATAGATACAGCTAGAAAGTGAGTCCATCTGTTGTTATACTTAGAGAGTGGAGTGATTTCAGATGCTGAATGATAATAGCAGGCAAATGACAATGCAGGTGAATGGCAACAGCAGACGTGATTGGGTTAGGTGTGATATGCAGAGGAGTAGTAGGCATGGAGAAATCAGCATTAGTAATGAGACAGGAAACCTAGGTCTCAATTCAGTCCAGAAGGATGCATTGTCTTGAGTTTCATTGTCAGTTGCACTTCAGTAGTCTCTCTTTCTAATCTCCCTTTGAAATTCCTTTGTAAGAAAACTGCTACCCTTAGGTCAGCAACTGAATGTCCTGAAAGGTTAAAATGTTCCCCTACTGTTTTTTTAATGTTGTAGTTTCTAATGTCATACTTATGTCCATTTATTCTTAGCATCCATGGTGGCTAGAATGCTGTTTTCTGGGAGATGGTTGATGGACTGCAGTTTCTTCAGGAAACCTGTGGTATCATGGACCTAGCCGGGGGTATTAATAAGGAATCCATATATCCTGATACTCCTATAGTGATGGTGCCTATGTTCAAGACAATGGGACACAAAGGGTTGCCAGGTTTATGTATCTTTGGCAGGAGGTAGAAAGTGCCCGGTTGAGGTTCTCGGGGTATATCCATATAAATTTGTTCCTGTATGTGGGTTGGTAGTTTCTTCATAATTTTACTGAGTTCTCACTGGTATTCGAGTGGGGTCTGAGGATAGTGATCTGTAGAAGTTGGGAGATGTTTGGGAGTTGTCGCTCAGCTTCTCATGTATGGTTTGCTTTGTCCATTATGACAATTACTCCTCCCTTGTCAGCTTGTTTCAGGCTGCTTATGGCATTCTTTTCTGTGCAGCTGAGACTGGATCTTGAATGGTGTTTTTTGTTGATTATTGCAGCTTGGGCTCGACAGCAGAATCATTCTATACATAGGTCCAATGTGGCATTGTGGCCTTCAGGGGGAGTCCACACGGAGTCATTCTTTCTATAGCATTGAGTGGGAACTAATTGGTCACCCTTATACCATTCATTGGTGCAAGGGTGAGGAGGTGGCTGTTCGGCAGTAGACTGTTGAAGCTGTGTGTGACTGTGCTCTGATCTGTGCTGTCATGAAAGTATTCCTTTAAATGTAGGTGGCAGAAAACGAACTCCAGGTCTCTAGAGAGCTGTATTGTCTGTGTGGGTTTAGTGGGGCAGAAAGATAATCCTCTTGAAGAACAGATTCCTTTGCTTAACTATGCTGGGAAAGCTTAACCATATTGCTGGTGGGGCTGTTGTTGTGACTAGCCATGGCTTGTAAAAGTTTGGAAAGTTTTTTGTCCTCCTGCTTTTGTAGAGAAGTTACTTGCATATTGTAGATGCCTTGTCTCCTGTTGTGAAATTCCTCTGAAAAAGGTTAATTCTGTAGATTCAATGTTGCTTAATAAAATAGATAAAATAACGAATGCTTCATTCACATAGACCCAATAATAGTCAAAGACATATTTTTGTTCTTATCTTTTTTAGATTATTCCAAACTGCAAGGTTTAGTAAAGAAGGACTGGATAAAATCACAACAGCACACAGAAGATAAAACCAAAGATGACAGAGGAGAGAGAAATGGGAGCCAGAATGTGAGGCATTGATTCATCAAAAGATGTAGTTCTGTATTGATGACATGAAACATATGGCTCTGTCCTACAATATATATACCAATAAAGTAGAATGTATTTTCCCTGGGGTTGCCCTTTAACAGATACAACTGTAATAGCAATACATTACCAAAAACTATGGCAGATATATTTATACTGACACATCATAACCAAATGCACACTATCAGTTCCCCTGGAAAACACAGCAGCTTTGGAGGCTGAACTCTATGCCAATATACCCCACTGAGATTCTTCCCATATCCAAACTCTGGCTTTACCCCCAAATCTCTAGAAATTTCCCACACTGGAGTTGGCAGCCCTACAAGTGTGACACTAGCCAGTAACCATCAGTGATCGTATTAAATATTTGCTTAATCCATGACGACAGAACTAATACTTGCTAAACCTACTCTTTTCAGTTAATTGTCCCATCGTCACTTATTTCTCTTTGAAATAATCTGCACATCCAATTATTTATGAAATAATAATAAGTAGAGAATCTATCCTGGAAATATGGATCCAGGTTAAAAAAATTCCATTTGAACACTGGTTCAGAGATGACAAATAATAGTTTTTTCTGTTTTATAATGGACTAAAAAAGGCATGCATAGAAGAACACTAATCAAGTGGAACATTTGTATGCAAAAGTAAAATCATTGTCTACATGACACATGGTAAGAGAGATAGTACTGTCAAAGGTATTTGATAAAGCCTTTCTTTAGTTTCTCCATTTCTTCTACCACTTCATTCCTAAAATCAGTTCATGGCTAATAGAAAAGCACTCAAGGATCATGTCTAATGCATGATCTCCTGTAACACAAAACACAGCTACAAACATTTGAAAATTGTTTATAAAATCCATATTAAACAGAACAAAAGAACAAACAGGAGACAGAAAATGTTCTGTTCTACACTGCAGTGTTTTTATGACAAAGTTAAAATGCCAAACCCTTACCATCAATGACTTCTTTATGTATGCTGATTTATCAGCATAAAGCTATTTCAGCCTGTTGTTAAGAAAAACTTTGCTGTGCTGGATTTTCAATGTGCTAGCAATGCAGGACTATAACAGAAACCTATTATAAGCAATGCTGATTGCTACAGTTCAATAAAAAAAGATTTCTGGGGGGAAAGACACAGTTATGATAAAAACCTAACACTACAATCCAATACACAATGTTGGGAGTAAGCACCAAGGAACTCAATGAGACAACTTCTGAGTAAGCACGTACCATGTTATTAGTTTCACAGGCCAATCAAGGCAACTCCTCAAAGCATTTCTCTAAATTATTGGCAGTAATTCAACAAAGAATATTTTTAATTGACATGTGTTTATTGGTTTCTGAAACCACATAACATTTTATGAACATTTTGTGGGGTAAATAAGGCAGCAGTACCTCTTAAACCATCAGAAAATGCATCTGAAACCTTTTCTTCAGGGGGGGAAAAATAAAAGGGAAGGTAGCATTAATGATTTATGCTGGCAGAAAACGGGACAGAACAATTGGAGATGGCATCAAATTAGCATTTGATGTTAACCACTGGGGGGAAAAGCAGAGTGTATTAGTTTCCCATTGAAAGGTTCATCCTGTGGCCTGGACTGCATTATTTATTTGCTTGAGCCAAGCAGGCCCTTCATCAGTTTATGTCTTTCCTTATGGTCTCATTTCCCTGCAAATATATGGTAATCAGGGTCCTTTTAACAGATGTTCCCCCAGACTCATTAACTCCTGAGCTTCACTGTTCATGTTACTCTGCAAGGAATAGGTTTTTTAAAGAGAAAATATGCCTCCCCCCCCAACCCTAGGAAGAATGAAGGGCTTAGACCACAATATTCAACTAGGATTCTGTGCATTGCATGAAAATACTGCCAATCATATTTCATTGGTTTGCTTGCTGCCTTCAGGCAAAAGAGCATAACTTAGAGTGAGGCAAGCTATCCAAACAGAAACTCTCCTGATTATTGACAGTGACTTAGCTGAGCACAAAAGCAGTGTAAATCACAATGATCAAAAAGGATTCCTTGAGAGAAGTTTAATACTGATGCGCACACACATGCAGCCACCTCTGATATTTTTAAAAATGAAGCATTAGTAAGTTCCTAATTATTTCAGCCAATGCACTGGAAATAAAGTCCTCAGAAAAGCAAGGTTACACACACACAAAAAGACAAACTACAGTTAACAGCCCAATTTATTTCCATTTCTGCTGAACTGATAATTAAGAAGTTAATTTTACAGTTAATGTTACCTGAAGGAGGTGTGGTTATCCACCACCTGGGCTTAATTACACACCAGATTCTAACTGGCTTGCTGCACTGGGGCGTGGAAGTTGGATCAGGGAGGATTTCTAGTTAAAAGGAGGCAGGATGGAGGTTAGACAGATCTTTGTGTGTCTTCACCTGAAGCCTCCTTAGAGGAGAAAGGAGAGTTTTGCTGAAGCTATGCCAGGGCATGGGTTGTTCAGAAACTGTGTGGCCAGCTACATCTGGAACTTTCTGAAACATGACATAAAGGATTTTATGAACTTTTTAGTTCAAGCCCAGTTTGGCAAAGTCATCTAAATGAAACAGAAGTAATGTATCAGCTTAAGCAATACTGTATTTTAATGTTAAATCATGGACACATTCACTGATTAAAATTGCTTTTATAAATGCACATGATTTTGACTAAGTACAAAACAGATTAAACTTTATAGAAATACTGCTGAGATTTCTTCAGTCATGTTTTGTGCAAACAGCCCTACGCCACCAGCTAAACAGCAGAGATGTCAGACTGATATAGAGAGGGGTGTCTCTGGCCAGCTTTCCCTTCCAATTTATGCCTGCTTTTGTAGCATTCAGGGACTTCTCAGTGCTCTGGTGGTAGCATCTGTTGAAGGCACACTTTGCGGCTATCCTATTCTGGCAACCTGGCAGCAAAGTTCAAGGATCACAGGCAGGCAAGAAACAAGCAGGGCAGGATCCAAAGGTCAAAGCAAGAGCTGAAGTCTAGAGATCTCCACAAGAGGCAAGCAGGTGCTAAAAAGCTGGAGCTTCATAATCAGCAGCCCTAAGTTCAGGCTAAAGCACAAGCTGGTTAAAAGAAGTTGTTCAATCATCAGTGGTTGGGACAGCTTCAGGATTACATGGGGGACTAAAAGTCTCACCCTCTCCCGTAGTCATGGCTAGTTACCTGATCCTGCAAAGATCTATAGAGTTTCTTCTTCCTCTTGAGAGAGGCTAGACTGTGAGAGACCCCAAGATGACAAGTGTGCACTCCTCCTCATGGTCTAGGGTCCTAAGGGAGATTCTGGAGGTCCACAGGTCCACTCAGGGGTTTCCTGGTCTGCTGGTTCTAAGGAACAAACATGAGCCTGCTGTTGAAGAGGAGGCATGGTGTCTTTTCTGGGGGTTTCTGGAGTGCATACAGCCTTGGACTAGTGGAAACTATGCGAAGCTCTTCCTCTGAGGAGACTTCTGAGGAGTCTTCACCCCATGTGAAAGCAGGACTAGAGCAAGCCTTGACCCCTGCCAGATTTAGACTCCAGACAGACTTGGGCTTTGTTTTTTCCATCTATGCATAGTTGCGGGGTGTGTGTGTGTGTTAATAGGAGTGGAACCCTGCCCTGGATTCTGATCCAGGTTTTGTGAGTTCTGGAAGCTCTCCTTCCTTCCATCCCCAGAAACAGACAATAAGCACTGAGCAACCACTGACAGCTCCAAACTTCAGGATTAGGCAGAACAACTGGGCTAACTTGAGGACCAGATCAGACCATTCATAACACTGTACATTGAACTGTTTTCATAGAGTTAGCCACCATGACCCAATATCTCATTATTGGCTAGTTAATACTAGTTTAAATCCCATCACAGAGTATGTGACGTTTTCTCCACAACTTTACACTGAATCTAATTTGTCATTTTGCTGTGCAAAAGATATGGGGTTCACCCTCCCAAATAATTTGATGTCAGCCTCATTTCAGCACCTTGAACCACATTTCAACCTCTTTCAACACTTCATCCCAGGTATCTGACTAAACATTTACCATGCTGCAAAATTAATGTTAAATCTGCTGTCTGTGAATGCAATTCCTGGAGATGTAAAGGTAGGGAAAAGGTTACAGAATATGTTCATCCAGTTCCCAGTCTATCACGGCAGCAGGATGTTAATTCATATGTGGGTATAAGTAGTTCCAGGAGTTGCATGTAAACAATGAAGACTGTACAGAACCTTCTGGGAGCTGGCAGATCCAATCCATGGAACATTAACACAATGAGAGGCATCTTTCAACCCTGAAACTCATCATGGTTCATAACTTCTTGTATTTCTTTCAAAGGTGATTCTCAAATATGTTTGAACAAAGTTGTTTTCAGTCCCAACAAGGTTTGCCTTTCACGTGTAAATTGCTCTTCCCTATGCCAGAAAGGGTATGCATCTAGTGCAGACTCCACCATGTTGGGGCAAAGGGCAAGCCATTCCTGGAAGAACCTACTCCTTTGACCAATCTGGGAGCAGACCAGATGACAACAGAGGTAGTGGGTGGGTCAGGGCTGCTCCTTTCAAAGAACTCTTTCCGTAGACACAACCTGATTGCACAATCCCCACCTATGTGGCACAATGGAATTGCTCTCTTCAGCTGACATAAGCAGCATTTCTGGCCAGGTCTTCAGAGCAATGACAAAATCTGTGTTGGGGGACTCAGGACTGCTCCTGACACACAAATTCTTCCCACAAGCAGCTATGACAGGAAAGAACTATAAATAACTATCAGTAAATCTCTAAGCTCTAACGAGATAATGTAAGCCTAAACGTAAATACACATCACTTCAAGGAATACCCAGGAGTAAATCTCTAAGCTCTAATAAGATAATGTAAGCCTAAACTTAAATACACATCACTTCAAGGAATACCCAGCAGTTTGATCCAACAAAACACTTTATACTTTAGTAGCTTCTATGGAATAAAGATTCAAAACTATTATGTTACCAATGGCATGCTACACATTCCCCAGTTAAATCTTCATGCCTTGATGGATACCCTGCTGACCAATAAATATCACCCACCATAGATTAAGAAATAAAAATATATTTTCATAAAAATTGATTATGAAGTAAAGGATGCAGCTTTTGTTCACTCCAGCAAAATACTCCATTCATCATACATTAAAGTGAGTTAAGCAAACCAATAAAAGAAATAATTCAGCATTTTATTTTATTTTATTGCTCATTTAGTTAAGGAAGTATGTGGTCAACTCTCACCAAAAAAGGGAGTTGTGCAATTTAAGCATTCTTTGAGTGACCAGGATAAGCAACATAGAAAAACATTAAATAAATGAGGTATTCTTTGGAACAGCCAAAAGTCTGGCTCTCTTTGCTCCAACAGAAAATCATATCCCCCCCCCTCCGAAAAAAGTAGCTCCTTCAGGCTGGCACAGATGCAGCAGTTACCAACCTCAGAAATGGACTGTGGGATTGCATATTACCTTTCCCTAGTCCTTCCCCTCAAGGGTCTTCACCACAATTCTGAGCCATTTTGATACTGACAACAATTACCAATAACCAGGGTTTTTATTTAATCAACGCATGAAGCTAGGAATTGACACTGGTTCGCAAACTTCATTCAGGGGAAAGCTGATTAGCATTAACTGGTGTCAACATTAGTGCCAATGTTAATAATTAAGGATATGGGGAATTTTGCCAAAGGAAAAAAACAGTGTATGAGATCCTGTGCCCTATTCTTGATCTCTTAGCTTCATTTTTACTCCTCAGCAAGTCATTTGGGTCTACACCAAATCCATGAATACATGCACACAATGTTCCACAATAAATAAATTGCAGCCAATGCTCAACACTTTATTCTTATTATTTTTTCTCTAAGTGATGAAATTCCTTTACTATTATTCCTGTTGCATGGCATATGGGACTCAGGATTGCCAAGTTCTCTTAGGCCTTTAATAATTGCAAGGCACAGAGAAGCTGGCCAAATACTGCTTCTCCAGCCACAGAGATTAATGGTTAATGTCAAGTCACAACTCTTAGCTTCATAGCCATTTAAGACCCAAGAGCACTCTTTAAGGCATCACATTGAGGGGAGAACTTGCAGAAGCCCCAAATTAAACAGGTCTTATTTTCTTTTTACAAAAATGTCAGCATCTTAAAATAATTCTAAGCATTTAATATATTTCTGATAGTCTAACGTATTGTTCAGAGATGCAACCATACCATAAGCTAGAACAAATATACTCCTCAGCTACTGTTGTTAAGCATGTGTGAAATGAAGCATATGTGGTAAACATTATGGCCTTCTATCATGGTCAAAGAAATTACTTGCAAAAATGAGAAATGGTAATCTATTGGCCATACAGTGGCCCTGAATGAAATGTTAAATATGTATCACTTTCCTTGTGTTTAACACCGTAAATCATTCCGGTAACTAGTATCAGCTGTCTGCAGTAAACAAAACTCCGGGACTCCCATAAAAAATAATAATACAGAAATGTCCAAGTTCTTAGCAGAACAATCTCAAAAGTCAGAATCTTCATTTGGACGGAGGCATGGTGAGATAATGAGAATAGGCAGAACCTTCCGAAGGACCTTGGGACTCTGCCAGGAGTTATGCTTCCTTACATAACAGTTTAAGAATGGTATAGAATGCCATCTTAACTGGAATTCATTCTGGAGCCTCAATCTATATGTTGATGGGTTTCTGGAAAGGGCATAGTAAAGGTAAAGGTTTCCCTTGCACGAAAGCCAATCGAATTCTACTCTAGGGATGCGGTGTTCATCTCTGTTTCCAAGCCGAAGAGCCAGAGCTGTCCAAAGACGTTTCCGTGGTCATGCGGCCTGCAAGACTAGATGCCAAGGCGCATGGAATGCTGTTACCTTCCCACCGAAGCAGTACCTATTTATCTACCTGCAGTTTCTAGCTTTCAAACTGCTAGGTTGGCAGTAGCTGGGATCAGAGACGGGAGCTCACTCTATCATGCAGCACTCGGGTCTCGAACTGCTGAACTACCAACCTTCCAGTCTGCAGTTCAGTGTCTTAACCACTTGAGCCATTATATCCGGCAGGTTCTGGCTCTATTCTGGAAGTAGCATGCAAGGCAGGGCTACCACAGCCTTCAGGCATCTCCACCCCATTCCATGCCGTCCTTGCTGATTATCCAGAATTTTAATGTGCAGTCGGGATTGATATCATTACATCATAGCATATGGAGCAAGGTCTGTGCACATGTGTGGACCTGCCCCTCTGCTGAGGGAATGGGAAAGGCCATGAAGACGGCTGTATTTGCATATTTGATCTCCTGTATTCATAACAGCTACTGAACTGGGCAAGCATTTCCTAGCTTTATGCTTATATTAGGGTTGACAGTCCCCAGGTACCAGTGGGAGTTCCCCAATTTTGGGGGCTTCTGCCCACCACCGGCCAGCTGGCCGGCGGGGGAAATCCTGCCCCCAAACAGCCATGTCTGGGCGCAATGGCCCTGACATGATGATGTCATTCAGAAGTGACGCCATCACATCGAGGATGTTGTGCACAACGCTCTGGTTTGAAGGCAAAACTCTATGGTACATTTGGCCTAAAACCATAGAGTTTTGCCCTTAAACCAAAGCATTGCTGACACAATGACATCACTTCCGGGTGACGTCATTGTGTCAGTGACATCCTGGGGAACACCCCCCCCCAAAAAAAATCTCATTGCCAGCATGGCAAGGGGACATGGCAACCCTAGTTTATATTCTGGCTTACCCCCAAACCATTCACAGGGTAGAAATTTCTGGATTAGATTTTTAAATGAAACCTAGTCTTACACATGTTTTGTTCTGGAATAAACTTCACCCCCACCTTTCTATAAAGGCTGAATCATTTAATATATGCACACACTGTGTATTAAATGTAACGCCACCAACCTCGAGGTGGAGCTGGGAGATCTCCTGGAATAACAGCTGTTCTCCAGACTGTGGAGATCCTTTCCCCTGGCTGGTTTGGAGAGCGGACTCTGTGCTATTATGTCTCACTGAGGTCCCTCCCCTCCTCAAACCCCACCTGTTCAAGGTTTCACCCCCAAATCTCCCGATCTGGAGTTGGCAACCCTATATCAGCGTTAAAATAATCTTATGACATCATGTTGCGCCAAGTAAGACTCTTGGGTGTCCTTTAAAATCAAGAGCATTTTCAGAGACAGGCTGATTACAAATGTAAATGAGAAACTTTGTTTAGTGAAGGAATAGGAGAGGAAGATTACATATTAGCATTCCTTGCTTCTGTGTCTTTTTCATACCCCAAATCCCATTCTGTTTATTGTTACTCAAGATAATCAACATGTCTCTTGTGTACCTTCTTCAATTCCCTTACTTATGAATCCTTTCAAAACAGAAAATGGAGCCAGCATACAAAAGAGTCTGAAGTTTTTAAAAACAAATTCATTAAGCCAAAATGCCAGAACATTCTTTTTCTTCCTTAGGAGATATGTTTTAAAAAGTAGTCATCTGAATGCTAGAAATAGCCTTGTTTAATAAGAACACAGGAAGGTTGATTTGAGTTATTTCTGCTGTTTGCGTAAAACTACCAAGCAGCCTGTAATCAGGTTTGCTGTGGCAAGAGACAAATGTGTTTGGACTGCAGCCATTTTATTTATGCTAACATATTTATTTGTATATCTTGAAGATCAAACGTTCTCCATCATGTCTCTATTTTTCTGTCTTCCAGACTCTTCGGGTCAACTGATATATTTTTTAAAAAATCTGTATCTTCTAAATATATTCAAGTTCTTTTGGAACTTGGTTCCATGTGGGGCCCAGAAGGAATCAGAACGAATGCAAAGCAGGGGGAGAGGAAACAAATGTCAGATATTACATATAATTCCTGGTCCCATAAAGAAAATCATTTGGATGGCTATGAGAAGCTTGCACTTTCCCCTGCCCATTCCTTCCTGTGGACCCCCAGAAGGACAACGCAGCCAACCAGATCTGGGTTTAAACAAAGCAAAACCTTGTTTGATAAAGGACCGCAGAATGTCTAAACTTAACTTTTTGCTTCTCTCACACTAGGAAAAGGAAGGAGCCTCCTTCATGCTGCTAGGTCAAGGAATCTTAAAAGTGCTGGAACACAGTTTAGTTATTTATTTAGATTTCTATCCCGCCCTCCCCAAAGGCTCAGGGCAGCTAACAGGGCATAATACCAAGTAAAACAATAAAGCAATATAAAATGTTAAATTACAATGTTAAATTACAGATAGACGATTAATAAACAATTAGATAAACATCATAAAACATTTTCAGTGCTCCTCTATTTAGTTCCAGATGTTAGAATTTTTGTTTAAGACCACGATGGTATGCTCCCGTTTCCCTCCAATAATGCCCGCACCAGGATGGCAGTCTGCGGAAATCATAGGGCGTTGGTGGAACAGTGATGGTGGCGGCTCCTATTCGAAAGCCTGGCGGAAGAGCTCCATCTTACAGGCCCTGCGGAACTGTACTAGGTCCCGCAGGGCCCGGATCTCCTCTGGGAGCTCATTCCACCAGATAGGAGCCGCCACCGAGAATGCCCTAGCCCTGGTCATCGCCAGTTTGGTGGTCCTGGGGCCTGGAACATCCAGGAGATTTTGATTCCCCGACCGTAGTGCCCTTGGGGGAACATGTGGGGAAAGGCGGTCCCTGGCCATATAGGGCTTTAAAGGTACAAACCAGCACTTTGAAGCGAATCTGGTACACTATTGGCAAACAGTGCAGCACTTTCAGTACAGGTCGGATGTGATCTCGTCTAGGAAGACCCATCAGCAGCCTGGCTGCAGCATTCTGCACTAGTTGCAGCTTCCGAATTTGCAACAAAGGCAGCCCCATGTAGAGAGTGTTACAGTAGTCTAGCCTTGAGGTGACCGTCGCATGGATCACTGTGGCCAGGTCATCCCGGTCAAGGAAAGGGACCAACTGCCGCACCAGCCGAAGATGGTAAAATGCCGACTTGGCAATGGCTGCTACCTGGGCCTCCATCGTTAACGAGGAGTCCAGGAGCACACCCAAGCTCCTAACCTCCAACGTCAGCACCAATGGCACCCCGTCGAAGGTCGGGAGAGGGAGCCCTAACCCCAGGCCGATCCGACTCAGACCCAGGACCTCCGTCTTTGCCGGGTTTAATTTCAGCCGACTCAGTCTGAGCCACCCAGCCACGGCCTGTAGCGCCCGATGAAGGTAATCCGGAGTGGAATCCGACTGGCCGCCCAACATCAGATATAGCTGGGTGTCATCAGCATATTGATGACACCCCAGCCCACAGCTCCGGGCAATCTGGGCAAGGGGGTGCATGTAGATGTTAAACAACATCGGGGATAGCACTGCCCACTGAGGTACGTCACATTAAAGGGGCCACCTCTGAGACCGCTGATACCCTATCGCCACCCTTTGTCCCCGACCCTGGAGAAAAGAGGCTAGCCATTGAAGGGCAAGCCCCTGAATCCCCACATAGGTGAGGCGGTGGGTCAGCAACTGATGGTCAACTGTATCAAATGCGGCCGACAGATCTAACAACAACAGTGCTGCCACACCGTCTTGATCCAGATGCCTACGGAGATCGTCAGTCAAAGCGACCAATACAGTCTCCACCCCATGACCAGGGCAAAAGCCGGACTAGAGGGGATTGAGGACAGAAGCGTCATCCAGAAAGCCCTGCATCTGTGTCGCCACCGCTCTATCAGTTTGCCCAAATAGGGCAAATTGGACACCGGCCAATAGTTGGCCAATTCGGCCAGGTCCAAAGATGGCTTTTTCAGGAGAGGGCGGACCATCACTTCCTTTAGTGCCCTGGGGAACTGTCCCTCCAAGAGAGACTCATTGATAATCTCTCGCAGGGCACCTTGAAACCCTTCACGACCCATTTTAATGAGCCAAGAGGGGCACGGATCAAGGTCGCATGTGGTTGGGCGCACCGATGCCAGCAATCTGTCAACTTCTTCCAGGCTGAGTGAGCAAAAACTCACTAAACCCGGCTCCAAAGACGTGCAAGGGGCCTCAAGTTCACTCACTGTATCAATTATGGCGGGGAGATCACGGCGGAGCGCCATGGCTTTCTTTGCAAAATAGCTCGCAAATGCCTCACAGCCGATATCCAATTCCCTCACATTTTGCCTGCCCTGTGGCAGAGCTGTCAATGACCAAATTGTACTAAATAATTGTGCCGAGCATGAGCTAGCAGATGCAATCCTGGTCGCATAGAACTCCCTCCTTGCGGCCGTGACTGCCATCTCATAGGATCTCATAAACATCCTATAGGATGCTCTTGACACCTCGTCGCAAGCACGGCACCACCGTCTCTCTAGTCTCAGCTCGCGCTTCAGCTGGCGCAGCTCCTGGGTATACCAGGGCGCCCGCCTAACACGAGTCCAGAGAGGACGCCTGGGAGCAATCTCGTCGATGGCTGCGGAGAGCTGGCCATGCCAGTCCTCCACTAGTTCATCCAACAAGCTGCCAGAGGGCTTCGGGTCCCGCAACGCCATCTGGAGCTGCATCGGGTCCATTTGGCCTCGCGGGCAAGCAAAAATCCGCTCGCCGCCTAAGCGGGGTTGGGGTGGTACATTCAGATGGGCCTTCAGGGCCTGGTGGTCCGCCCATGGTACTGCTATTGCAGTGATCCGGTCCACCCTTACCCATCCGCGAAGATCAAATCGAGCGTGTGACCGGCCCGATACGTGGGGGCCGTGATAAGTTGGGAGAGTCCCGGTGCTCTGTAGAACTGCTCTGGTCTTCCTGGAGAATTTATTAAAATCGCTGTAATATACTGAGAATGTATATCATTATAGTAGGGGCACTGCAAAATTCCTCTTATGGTATCACCAACCCAGTCAGAGAGATAAAACACAAAAATCAGCATCAACTCTAATATTAAATAAGATTTTAGTGCCATGCAAAAAGAAATTGAAGCTTCTTCATCAAAGCCAAGCCTCCTGCTGCAGGATCAGCCACCAACACATTTATAGGTTCATTTTTAAAACAGCCTTTCCATGTCATTACCCAAGACTAGCTTGCCTACCCTCTAAGTGAGCCTTTGACATCATCTCCCTTCCTTTAGCATGCTCAAATTAGTCCTGAGATGTGTAAATACACAGCAAGTTAGTGATCAGGCAATAGGCAATAAAGTCCAGGCCCTGATGCTGTTGTATGATGGCAAAAACCCAACAATGAAATTACAAAATTAATTTCCAGCTAGCCCCGAGCTATGTAAGCCCTTGTGTAGATTCTGTCCATGCAAAAATATTATTTTTTTACATTCTAAAACGTCTTGTTCACATTTTAACAAGCTATTTGAGGACCCCAAGTGATTTACATTATTCTCCTCTACTCCATTTTATCTTCAGTGGAGATCAAAGGGGTTTACACCATTCTCCTCTCTTCCATTTTAGCCTTACAACAACTAAGTGAGAGCAAGTGGCCCAAGATCACCCAGCAAGCACCCTTGGTAGAATTGAGATTCAAATTTGGGTCTCCCAGATCCTAGTCTGACACTGAATACTACACAACACTGGCTCTCAATTGTCATCAGATTGTTTTTACTACAACATTCAGTGATATCTGTCCTGTTTAAAACCCAGTTGAAAGGAATAGTTATGCATTATAAAAGAAAAAGGAACTCACATTTCAAGATTTGACTACTGAAGGAACTTGGTACACTAGGGACTAAACACACACCAGGAGAGCCATCTGTAAAGCCCCACATTCCTTCCCATTTTCTTTGCTTGCTGACAGGATGTAAAGACGAAGGAGGAAAGGTTTAAATCTCTCTACAGTCAAAGCATATGGAACTTGTCAAGCCAGGAGCAATCAAGCTTAGCTGCTTTATGCAGGAGAAAGAAAGGGGAAATCTGGGACTATAAAATGCAGTGCAAAGAATAAGAAATGAATCTGCAAATGGACTGCACAAAAAGAGCACCTTAATCCTAGAACTGGGCCATTATTCAGTAGGGAAGCTAAGGAAAGTAATCTTGTATATTTTCAACATTCGTGGAAATATGTCTGTAAAAATCACACTAAAGTGGTATTTCAGATTTCATACAAACTGCACTGTATTACAGGAGATCAATCTATTAACAAAAACTCATTTTACTCCTTTGCCAGCAAAGTATTGTGGGCATGAATGATGCTGGCCCTTTAATAAAACAGAATTCTGGATTTAAAATATCATTGAAATTTTATAGGCTGTTAAATAAACAATGCTCCGTGTGTTTATATTGCTTTGTGTCTCCCTGATTGTGTCCCATTCTGCTAACCACCTGTCCAACTTAACTTTGATTGGCTATGTATTGTCTGCAAATAATTCAATAGGAAACAAACATGTTACTGTTATATGAAAAACAGAATGCGTTATGGGACCTCCGATTATTGGTCAGTGTTGGAATTTTCCAGGCATCTGGTTTGCAAGCAACCACACTGCATACAGTGAATTATATCTGTGTAATTGAGGATGATGAATGATCTGACCCACTCAAAATGCTTAATGAGGAAAAGGCTCTGCACAGGAAAAAAAGGATAAATATAACCAAAGAAGAGATGGTAAGGAGGGATAGAAGCCAGGCTACAGCTTGACACCAACTAGTGTGCAATCCCAATGGGTTCTATTGTTATAAAATATGTTGTAGACTTTGAGTAACATATGTTACAAAGCAATACTAATATTGATTTTGTGAGCAATAGAAAAAATTGTCAAAATAGGGTTCAGGTTTTAAAGTATATGATTTTTAAAAACCATTCGTCTGGGGAACTCCTTACTTCTCTAACAGTAATTCTAGAAATTGTTAAAAAAGGCTAGACTGGTCTCCTAGCAGAGTCATAGAACAAAACCAAATTACACTGGCTTATATTAATGTCACCTTAGCAAGGGTAGCATCGATGTTTGCACAAACCGACTGATTACCACAGTGGCTTAACCAATATATCAGTTTGGAGGGCATGCTTATGCCTAACTTAATCAGTGTGATAAATTAGCACCTTCAGACTGGCATTTCACACTTGGATGCCATGCTGTGGCAAGAGACTGTCCCCAGGCCAACCTGCCACTCTTCTCATATATTAAAGTCAGAGGGCATTCCTCTCCTTATTGCTTTTCTCCTGCTTGCAGCTGATCATCTGGTCTCAGCAGCACTCTGAATAGGGGGAAATGCCAGACGGAGACCCTCTTGTCAGGAGCTGAAAAGGGAACCAGGCAGTGATGGGCCTGGCAGTGAGGGAAGAGAGAATGAGAATGTATTATTCAACAGCACAGATGAGGGGTTGCACAAAAGAGTGAGAGAGAGAGAGAGAGAGACCCCAGTTGCCATGTTGTTCTCACATTTCATCCAAAATCCCGAAATCATGTTCCCACAATGCAGTATGGGTGTGGAAGGAGCAGGACCATTTCAAAAATATGTGTGTTGTCTTGCTCCTGGGGATGTGCTTCAAGTATTCTAACACACATAAAATCATGTTAAAAGAATACATATGGTGAAATAAATACAAAGCCATGGGTGTGATGTTTTCCTGTATTCTTTTCACTATTCAGAGCTTCTCCCATGCTCCATCTGACATTCCAGTCTTTGGCTCAAAGACTCAAACATGATGGACATTTAGGATGAGCATGGCCTGAATTGCTCCTTCACTCCCCAGATTTAAATATGAATGGAGAAATCTAGCAGCTGGTATAAAGAGGTTCCCCCTGCTATTGTGGCAAAACTCCAGCCCCCCTTTTGCAAAGAAAAATGCAGACAATGCCTGTTCATTATGTTTTTATACTGAGTGAGCTGCAAGTGAATCCACAAACAGTGAATTAATCAAGATCCAGAAGATACCAGTGAGCAGTTTCCATTTGGTATTAATTCTAATGGATGTTTCATATAAGACATCTTCCTACATAAGTATCACAGGAGCACCAGCATATGACTTACAGTAATGTTACACCATGAATAGATAATAGGAAGTGACAATTGCATGGCAAAACGGATACAAGTGCATAGTCAGTTTTCCTGCATGTGAATTGTAAGTCATTGTTTTATATGAACCAGATTTGCAATTTTTTTGAGATAGGGTTTTGGTCTGTTCCCGTTTTCCAGGGAAATTCAGGCATACATCTAAGTTTAGTGAAGCTGATCTAATAGGGAAAGCATTTAAGCAAGCAGTGGAATACCTACTTCTATAGGGAAATGGTGCTATTTCTTTTGTGAACCGTTCAGGATGCCGTTATCACACCTGCCCTAAGGAGGGAGGGGAATAAAGCACCAACAATCCAAGCAGAAAAAGCTGCTTCTCCAAGCACTGTGGAATTCACAACATGAATGATCCAAAGCAACTGGAAATCCAGAAGCAAGATAAAGAGAAAGCACTTTCTGAAAAGCACCATTTTCCCAAGAAGGAGTGCTGGCATTACTATTCACAGAAAGTTTTATGGCTGTATCTCAAATTATGCCAAACATGGTATTTTGTCTAATGACGAGGTAGAAAACTGGAAGAATATTATACCAAACTTCCTGTATACAATTCTGAGCCATAAATTCCTCATACACCTATATTCCAGTCCTGTATGCATGTTTAGTCAAAAGTAAACTCCATTTAATTGTTGGTTACTCAAGTATAGGGTTCTAGTTCTGTTCTCAACATGATACTTTCTATTCTCTTTGTCCAATTACAATTTTAAGAGTAACTCAAAACACCGTCATTGTCCAGAATGACGATTCTTGATTCTGCTTTCATTTCTACTGAAAATGCAGAAGCATTTGCATTGGTGCTAGGGCATCCACTCAACTGGGCAACTGATTCTCACCTGCTCCAGCCATCTGTTCCCTCCCCACTCCTTTCCAGCAACCTGGATTAAGATTGCCTGAACCTTTTCCTCGTATATCTTTGCAAAGGGCTAGAGAATTACTTGGATGCTGGGAACCTCAGAAGGGACTATTGCATCACGGAAACTGATAGTTATAAGTGAGGCCCCCACAAGGCATCTCATTTCCCCCTCTCCTGTTATTTATTCTTTCCTGAAAGACCCATAGCCTCTCCCCTTTTCCTTCTCTCCTTCCCACCTACCAGCTGCCCCACTTTAGTTGCCCCACTGTCTTCACCTTTCTCTCCTTCCCTCCCCCTGACAGCCTCTACATAGGAAAGCTATGGTCAAGTTGCATGGTGGCTGGCCATACAGAGCTAGACCCAGCTGTATGGTGATGGCCACCAGGCCCAGTTGTGCAGTGAAAAACTCACAAGAACTTGTGGGGAGACACATTTCTTTCCCCTGTACACCCTTCCCCACACTATTTCTCTTTCCTTCCTCCTGGCAACCCTGAAGTTTCTAGAAAGACCCATCTTGTCCATTCACAGCTCCAGTCTCCAGCTCTAATATCCACTGATGTGGCTATGTTGAGAATCAGACACACTGACAAGGTGAGGGAAGGCAGTGGCTAACCTACAAGCCCTGCATGAGGGGAGGTGCCTGGCCCACCCATGCCCCAGCCAAGGAGAGTGGGATGGAGTCTAGCTAATTGGGGAGTGTGGCAGAAACATGTATACTGGCTCTTCCTCTCTCCTTCCCTCCTTTGATGGGTGAGATCCTTTGCAGGGCCATTTTTCACTCCTAGTCTGCCTGTCTCCTCCCTCAAAGACAAAAATAGCCCTGCCCCTTCCCCTGCTTTTTATTGACATAAACCAAGGCTAGAAGGCTGGCTAGCATTACTGTTTGGTGTAGTGGTTAAGAGTGGTGGACTCTAATCTGGAGAACCGGGTTTGATTCCCTGCTCCTCCACATACAGCTGCTGGGTGACCTTGGGTCAGTCAAAGTTCTCTGAGAGCTGTTCTCTCAAGAGCAGTCCTCAAAAGAGCTCTCTCAGCCCCACCTACCTCACAGGGTGTCTGTTGTGATGAGGGGAAGGAGATTGTAAGCTGCTCTGAGACTTTGAGTGAAGGGTAGGATATAAATCCAATCTCCTCTTCTCTTTTTCTTCTATGGGGGGTTGACCATTGACATCATTGAAGCAGTAGTTAAAAATAACTCACAATTATATTGTTATACTAACACGTATTTACTAACATGTAGTTTAACAAGGAAATGATCTCCTACTCTTGGATTTTTAGTTAGTGTGGGTATCCTTTCTTTATCCCTAGTTGTAGTCCCCCTTCCTTTATTTTCTGTTGTAGTTATGTAGTCTATTGAAAAACCAATAAAATTACCCGCTTGGGGGTTTCAAAAAAAAAAGGAATGTGAAGTTCAATTATACGTTGTTTCGATGCTGTGGTTTCGTATTTATTTTAATATGAAGGAGGATCTCCTTTGAAAGATCTTTCCATTATGCTAGTGAGGCTTCTGCTTCTGAAAGCAATGACAGATCACCAGTTTTCTCCTTTCTTGCTCTGGGTTTTGGCTGCACACCTGTATATCACAACAGACATTACATGAAGTGCCAAAGCACTTTGTTAACAAACTTATTTCCCAGATGTGGCTAAAGCAGGGACAGAAGGCTCAAATGTTCTAACATACCTAACAATTCAATTACAGTTATCTTATGGTGCCATCACATATTTTTCTTCAACAGTCAAACAGCCTCAGCTGGAAACTCTAAGCAATAACATAAATAAAGCACCATCTGGCAAGAATAATTAAGGAAGGCTGGAAATAAAACATTAATTAGCCCAGTATTTCAAACGACCTTCAAAGGCCTGATTATGAAATTATCTTCAAAACAGGTAATCACTTATTTCATGTTGCAGTTAAATTTAACTAAGCATGAATAAGTAATTTCACACTTTGAACCTGCTACTGCATGTTATTGACACAAACTGATGATCAAATTGTTTTGTTTTGGTATAACAGGCGTGAAATAGAAAACAAATAAATAAGTCAGAAGCAGCTGCACATTTTTGCTGTCTCATATAACTGAAATAGTGGGTACATGATGCTTGTTAGCCATTCAGTTCTGTCTTCAAATGTCTTCTAATACTTTATGGGTTTTCATTGCATTACCCATTATAGTCAGGTATTAAATTTGCCTTGTAAAAAGTGTATTTCAGTAATAGAAATATTTAATCTAGTACCTTCTCCACTCAGTAATACATATGAACTATCAGGTTTATTAACCAAAACCAGTCTAAACAATGCACATTTATAAATATTAAAAATGCTCTCAGTCCAAACAGAATTCCTGCCCATCATTCAGGAACAGTTGGCAAGGTTCTGATACAGCCATCTATATATCTAATTCCGAAGTCGCCCCCTGGTGTGCGGATACTTATTTCCGCACATCGGGGGGACCTGGAGGAGAGGGAGAGTTTTGTGCACACGTGGGGCGGTCCCCAGGTGTGCACAAAAATCAGAAACCCTGTAAAAAATATCGGGAGGATGTTTAAATCCCCCCGAAACTGACAGAGTGTCCCCTGCCATGCGCAGGGAACGCTCTGCAGCCAGCCTCCCGCCGCCGCCGCGGAGGGGGGGAAAGAGAGCAGTGAGGGCCGAGCGGCAAGCCACTCAGCCCTCACTTTGGAGCCGGGGGGTGGGGAGAGCAGCGAGGGCCGAGCGGCCCTCACTTAGGTGACGGAATGGGGGGGAAGAGTAGAGAGGGCCGAGAGGAAAGCTGCTCGGCCCTCGTTTCAGTGCCGGGATGGGGGGGGAGAGTAGCGAGGAGCTGGGGGTGGAGGAGACGGGGGGAACTGGCGGGATGGGGGGGTACTTACCTCCTTCTGCTGCTTCCTCCTCTGCCTCACCCCCCGCGAGTATTGCGGGTCCGCCCCTTGTTTATTCTATTGCCTTGCTGTGTGGTTTCAGTTTTCTGGGCACTATGGGACAGGATCAAGAATAGAGTCTAATTTAGCCTATCTACTCTAATCATAAAAATGGATAAATGTCCCAATTACTGTGTCTGTGAACAGTGTTTCTACATATTTTGGGGTTTTTTTGGGGGGGGGGTCTTTAATGTTCAAGGAGCATTGCTTTGCCTTTCCCCCAAATCCAAACTTGGGTCATTATACTACTATTACATTCACATTACACTTATTATGTTTATTTTATAAGCAACTGATTTAATTTATTTTAACCAATTAAAATGTTTTCCTGTATGTGAAGAAAATAGGAAGATCCAACATGAGATAGATTGACTCAATCAAGGAAGTCACGGCTCTCAGCTTGCAAGACCTGAAAAGGGCTGTTAACAATAGGATATTCTGGAGATCATTCATTCATAGGGTTGCGCTAAGTCGGAAGTGACTTGACGGAACTTAAAATACACACATGCACACATGTGAAGTGTTACACATATTCTTTTATGTGTAACTTACCACATGACTTGCATGAATCACTCAGGTCTGGCTGCCTGCTACTGTTCAATAGCAGCTACAGTTTCAGACTAAGATCTGAGAGACCCAGGTTTGTATCTCCAAGCTACTGTCAAAGCTGTCTTTGGGCCAGTCACATACTCTCATAGGGTTGTTGTGAGGATAAAATGGAGGAAAGGAGAATGATTTAAGCTGCTTTGGGTCCCTATTGTGGGAAAAAGCAGGATATAAATGAAGTAAATATTAACAAATATAGCTGAAGATAGGGGGCCAGATAACATACTATATCATGGTTAGATGGGTTACTTGCCCAACTACTGTTTTCACACATTTCTATGCAGAATCAGACATTCCTGTAGACAGAACAGTCAAAACAATACAGTGAGTTTTGCACCAATTGTTTTACACTTCATACTACCATTAGCTGGCATCTATTGGCTGGTATCTAAAGATGGCTAATGTCAGTCCAATTAAAATGTTACATTTTGGTGTGAAAGCCTTAATGACATGATCCAGATGAACACCACTTGGCAGAGTTCATAAAGCTGCACCTCACAGCGAGCATATGTGGTGCAGCAGCTAGAGTACTGGAGCAGAATTAGGGAGAACTCATTTCAGATCTTAACTCTGCCACAAAGCTCACTGAGTGACCTTGAGCCTCTTTCATCCTAGCCTACCTTGTACGGTTACTGTGAGTACAAAATGGAAGGGGAGAACATGTACACTTCTTTGGAGTAAGGGCAGGATAAAAATCAATATAAATAAATATGGTTGATTCTTAAGGCACAGTATTTAATCAAACGCAAGACTAGGTCTTTCACAGGTGTGCCATCAGCAATAAGAGGAGCTATCTCAATAATAATCTATTTTGTGTATAGCATTTTTAAGGGGGTCATCACATTTAGGTTCATTTTCCTTTGGAGTAAATGTGGAATTTGGCACCTTTTGATAGTGGTGTGGAAACCAACGACAAGTCAGCTGCTATGTTGCTAGTGAACACTTTTACTGTGATTTAAAGATTACTTTCTCCAGATATTTAGGAAAAAATACAAAAATATGAAATGCACATATAAGTTTGGCAAAGTTTCCTTTAGTACTACAGTTGCTACCATATTAGAGACAAACCTTTGAATGATGGTTTGTGTTCAATTACGCATACTACTTCATCTCTTAATTCAACGCTCATTTTGCCTGTGTATCATGTCTGGAACCTTCCATCATGTTTAAGTAAAAGGAGTTTGAATAAATTTTGTTAAGGAATAGTTAATGTACAGTATGTTATATGATCCTTATCATTCTTACATTTTACTTTAAAAGTATGCTATATAAGGAAATGTGTGTATCATAAGACATGATAAGTAGTAGATATTTCCTGTTTTCTTTTCTAGAAAAGTATGCCTTTCATCAATCGGAGAAGACTTCAGCTCTTCAGGTACCAGATGCAGCATTTTCTACACTCTTCATAGATTAACTATGTTATTTCATAAGATAATAAAATCCTTCACAGAAAGAAGGGAATGGAGAGAGGTAAAATCTAATATTGTACAACCATTAATATGTTCTCTTAATATTTTGTGTAAATGAATGGATTGTAAAATAATTTCATAATATATGCTGCATTTTTGCCTTCTACAACACCAAGGATATAATATGCCAAAATAGAGCTTCTATCTAAGGGCCAATTAATAAAAGTTAATTACTGTATTTTGTTATTATGCATATTATCATGCAGACTATGAGCCAAGGGTCTTCATTAAGTGACAGAGTCACCTTCTCTTTAACCTTAGGCTGTGGGGTGTCAAATGACTTGCACAACTACTCTTGGAATGAGGCCAAGAAAGCATCCTTTATTCAATATCCAGACCACAATAAAACTCCTGAACATCCCAGACACCATCTGGAAAACTAGACATACAGGTCAAAAAGCTTTCTTGGGGAATCTGAAAGGCAGATCTTCTGTACACAGACTTTCCTCTGTCCACAGAGATCTCTCTATTATGATTAAAGGCAGCCTGTGCTGAAAGGAGAAAGAAATATAGTTTTCCTGGGTAGTTTTGGCGAATGCCTTTCTGCTTTGACTCTTCAAGGTTTTAAGAGTTTTAGAAGTATTAGCTATACAGTAAACCCTACATAACCCTCCAATGTCCCCCAGTTCCATAGAACTAACTCTCAAGCAGTCATGCAGAAAGGCATTGCAGTGTTTATGCAAGTTACACAATTTATGAAAGGCTTTTAGTTTTCATCAAACTATGACTTGTTAAGTCAGTAAGGGAGTCCCATTTAATAACCCCCTGAGATTCGTTACTGGGACCATGTTTTTGGTTTTTCTCCAATGCAAAAGGCAATCCAGAAATAAGGCTATCATCAAAGGCAGCAGAATAGTGTGTTATCTGCATAACAGACAGAGGATGGCCTACCATGAGGCAAGGTGAAGCAAGCTGCTTCAGGTGGCCAACTGGAGTTCTGATAAGAGGCAATAGACTCTAATATTTTATTAATTGTTATGTTGTATATTAGTACAGAATGAATAAAAAATAGATGGCAGCAGCAACAAAACTGGGATGATAGAATGTCACGGAATGTCACGGCACCCACATATATAGACATCCAGTTGTTCCAAACATGCTCTCTAGGGCACTAAGTGGTGCTCCTTCCTCTTGGATAGTTTCCACTGAAGGCATGCATAGAGCAATTGACAATAGCAGTGTGGGCTGGATTTTGTGATGCTGCTCAGATAGCTAGTTAAATTTAATTAATCTAGTCAGTTACATTTATTTAACTCATCACTGTAATTGTCGTAAAAAGGCAGATAGAATATGAGGCAAGAGAGCAAAATGGTAGTTGTGTAGATGGAAGATACTCTGATGCGCAGCAATTTAAGCCTACCAAAAACTTTTTGGTACTGATGATGAGCTTCCACAACCTGCACAAGAATGGCGAGGAGATAATCTCAAACGCTTGCTGGTTTGGTTTATGTTCTGCTCACTGCTTGTAGATTGCAAGCAAATTGAGTGTGTTTGGTAGGCTACTTTCTGCATAATCAAATAGTACAATACAGTGCAATGGGCAGCATTTCATGCATGCACTCTCACAAAGCCCTATGGGAGTTCCAGTTAGGATTAGCAACATTCAGATGTTTAGAGTTCTCCCACAATTACAGCAGCCCCAGACTATACAGATCTGTCCCCCTAAAGGAAATGGCAGACTCTACGGCATCACAATCCCATGGAGCTCCCTCTCATCTCCATATTCTGCACTCCCCAGGAACTGCCCCAAATCTCCAGGAATGTCTCAAGCCAAAGCTGACAGTCCCCCCAGACCTGCTACCACTCAGACAGTCTTTTAAACAAAATGTGAGTAACTTAATGAGCTAGGCATGATTATAAACAAACACTGTTAACACTGTTTTTAAAAAAAAGTCTTATTTTTTGTGTGTTTGTGTTATCAATGTTATTTCATACACACAGAACAAAATTTGAGTCCAGTAACACTTAAACACCAACATTTCCCCCCAGGGTATAACCTTTCAGGAGTCAAAGCTTACTTTGTCAGATACTGATTTTATACATGTATATCATCTTCACACAGCCTTTTGGGTGTTGTAGTGTTTATTGCTTTACTTCATTTATACCCTGCCTTTCTCCCCAATATGGACCCAAAGCAGCTTCCATGGTTCTCCTCCTCTGTGTTTTATCCTCACAACAAACAACCTTGTGTGGCAAATTAGGCTGAGTGTGACTGGACCAAGTACTCAGCAAGCTCCCATGGAAAAGTAGGTTTTCAAACCTAGATATCCAAGATCCTAGTTTGAAACTCTACCTCCTACACCACACTGGCTCGAGTATAGCCCCCCCCAATCACTTTGTTGTCTGACCCAAACATCTCTGGCCACAGGGGGCCCCAGATTTTACCCCCTGCACAGATGCAAAAGCAGCTTCAAGACAGAAGTAAAAGTGAAATTCCACAGCTGCTGTGCAGCTGCAAGCTGTGTGGCAGCTATTCAAATTGAACAGCAGCAAGATGATTGAGGCTTAGCTCATGAGTGACCACGGCTGTTGAAATGGTATAAAACATGTTTGCTGTGATGTTTGCAGCATCACTAGTATTTATTTATTAATTAAAATATTTATACATCACATTTCCTCATGCTTCAAGGCAGCTAATGGATAGTGGCTCTTTCATGGCCACCCCGTTGCATAGCTTCCTCTAACACTGTTCTTGTGTCCACTGCTGGCCCCTCCCTCTCCCTCTCCCTCTCCCTCTCCGTTTGTGTATTCTTGCCCTGATCCCCTTATTCTTTCTCCTTATCTCATCTTTGGATCTCCTTTTTGAAGATACAGGTATTACACTTTCTTAATTTCCTTTTCCCCTCTTTTCCGCATACCTTAACAGTCTTCTCCCATTTATCTCTTGCCTACCACTTGTCAATTATATAATTCACTGAAGACTGCCAGGCAAATAATTGTCCTTATATGCTAGGAAGCTAAATGTTAATGTGTATGTGGGGGGGGGGGAAATCCCCTCTCTGACCAGAGAGTCTTGTCTAATGCTAAACTGAGAAACTACACAGGCACGGATCAAACTCCCTCACCTCCCTAGCCTCATTTTACCTTTTCAGTTATTTAATGGATTTGTATGAATGAAATGAAAATTCTAATTTTTGGGCTGATTTTGAGTAGTTGGGGTGGCAAAGAACAACACCTTTTGGGGCAGAGTTCCATGCCATTAACACCTGCATCGATAGGCAGAAATTCAGCAGCTGAAATTTCCCTCACCATTTAATAGGCAAGCTGAAGAAAGCTTTGCCCATTATATCTCATCATGCAGCTGTTATAGGTGCAGAAATCTTGCCAGGAAAAAAGGTTAGACACATTACCGGAACATTTCTAGGAAGTGTGCAATTGATGACAACCTTCGATACTGTTGCCACCTCTTTATGTTGCAGGTGATTCTATTTGCATTATTTATTACCAGGCAAGGAAAAACTTCACCTGCTTCATGTACATATCAAGTTGATGTTAAAACGCACAAGACCAAAGGGTACAGAAAAAGATAGCTCTGGATTCATGTCTGAAAATCAGATATAGGATTCATGGAGATCTCCAGCCCTGTGCAACTTTATCAGCAGTTGAAGACCCCAAAGACAATGCCCCTTCCCTAGTCTTCAACATGTTTCTAGAATCAAGACTATCACAGGGATACAAAGGAATATTCTGCCTTTCAAGCTCTGTGGGGGGGGGAAAAGTAGAAATCCGCAGCCTAGAGGCTTGTCTGATGTTGCATTGAGAAATTTGGGAGATTCAGTGGAGATCAATTTGTCTCCCACCTGCATCATCCAAGCAGATCTTGGTGAGGCAGAGCAAGTCTGCCTTCTCATCCATATACAAGTCCCAAGTGGCAAAAGATCCCATTGACTGGAAAGACATTCAGCACCAGTATCTTCAGACATGATGGAATACTGTCATTATTACTAGGGTCTTACAGGCTGAGAGAAGGCCTGGAATGTGGGATGAAATTCATCTGCTTGATCTTCTTATTCTTACCTGGCCTGTTCTCCAACAATCAAATCTTCCCCTTACTGTTAATAGCACTAATTGGGACACCTTCTTGTCCTTCCTACAAGGCACATACAATTAAAAAAAGAAGTTCCATTTATTTCAATATATTTATTATGTAGATAATTATTTTTGTTCTCCCCCCCCCACCTTCATTTCAGGTCCATTCTGTGTATGATTAGTTTTATGTATATCTTTAATTATTGGAGTGCTCAGTTTGAATTATACCACTGAGGAAGGCTTTTTGCCGAAAGACTTTTCATATTGGATTTTGCATATGGAGACATTATGTACCTTTTAACCTGTATTCATAGGAATGGACATTTGTATTTATATTGGAATTAGGCACTTATATGCTTAACCAGAGGATTGGTTTTTTAATTATATTTTAGCAATCATGATTGTATTATTAAATTATATATTATGTTTTGTACATTTGCACTATGTGCACAGTGATATTTTAGTTTCTTTTTCTTTGTTTCAACCTTTTTGGTTACCTGTTAAAGTAATTCCAAAAGGGGGGGGGCGGATAACACTGCCATATCTATAAACAGCATTTTGAAGAGCCCAGCACATGATGCAGCATCTTGGTTCTGACAGAACTAAATGGTTATGATGGAACAAAGTAAATCTTGACAAGAGACCAAAGGTATAAAAATCACCCACCAGCCACACCTTTTCATTGAAAGAGAAGAAAGAACATAGGACTCAGAGTGATAACATCAAAGTCCTGATTTCAACAGCAGAAAGAATACATCTCTCCAAGTTCTCTCTACTGTAAGAAAACAAAGCCACTATTGTGCTGAAATAACTAAGAAACAGGAATTAAAGAAAAGGCAAGACATCCCTGTAAAATAGTAACACTAACTAGAAGCCTGGTTGTTCAACTTAAATAAATAGGTTGCCATCTTAAGTTTGCCAGGGCACAATGATGCAGAGACACATTTAGCCACATCTGGCAGGATTCTTTAATCGGGACAAGAGGCGCATCCAGATATTTAGATATTGTGCAGCACTTTACTGACCAGGGTCACAGATATGATGACTTCAGATCTGTAGTGTTAGAAAGAATTATACCTAATAAATATCATAGGGTGGATGTCAACAAGCAATTATTGCGAAGAGAGGCTTATTGGATATATAGGCTTAATACTTGCTCCCAAAGAATTAAACTTTTCCATAGATTTGGCTTGTTTTTTGTAACTTGTGTCTTGAATATGTACATTGGGTTTGATTTTTATAGTACTTTGATAACTAAATGCATCTGTGCCTTTAAAAATGTATGATGTTAGCTGTTTGACTACACATAAGAATGATAAAGGGAAACACCTGTTAAGGCTTTAACATTTTTTATCTTGCCCGTCGGAGCTCACTACATATAGAATCATGAGGGTGGGTTTTTTCAAACTCTTTTTAAACTATGTTAAATATTTGGAGGATAGCATGTAAGGATTTTGTGACTAATGGCTTTTTTGTGATTTTTGTAGAATAATTCTTGATGAAAATGTGATTTCTTATACTTGCATTCAATGATGGATAAAAGATAGAAGACACACTTTTGTATGTATAAAATATTTTATTATAGCATTTAAACATGTAAAGAGAGTACTTTTGCCCAGGTATTAATGAATGTTTTTATGATATTGTAAGGTCATTTATGGTCCTTGTTTGGATGAAGTCTTCATGAAACGAATAAGTATTCTGGAAAACTTTGTCAACAACCATCACGATTATACTATGGACCTCCTTTGCACTTTATTTGTAATTATATGAATGCTATAACTGTTGTTTACAATTACATTGTTCCACTTGGAGTGTGTAGCGCTTCATTACAGCTTTCTGCTTTGTTGTTTTGATATGTTCATACACTGAAATAATACACGTGGAATATTTCAAGTATGTTCCTAAGTAGTACTTGTGCCTCTAAATTTGCTTGCATAGTGAATGTTAGGCCTGGCTCCTCTAGAATCTCTCCAAGTTGAAAGCAGATTATATTTTTTGGTTCCCAGTTACGTATCCCCCCAAAGGTCTCCCACATTTATACACTCCCACCCACCCCTCCTGAGTGTGAACATCTCTGTGTCCTGTGAAGGTGAAACTGGGTGTGACCATGCAAAGGGTGCTCGTGGTGTGGGGAAGAAGTCCTCCACCCCCTGCATACCACAGGCTCCTGCCCCAGGGCACCAAACCCATCCTCCCAGGTCACTGGAGCCCATCTCTAGCAGGGCATCACCAGGGGTGTCGGAATCTCCTGTTCCTGATCTGTTCCTGGCCCTGGGGCTCTCCACAGAGGCAAAAGGGTTGTTAGCAGCACTGTCCAGAGACACCAGCAGTTGCTAACACTCTCTGGAGAGGAGGCCTCTGACAGCAGTGACTCAGAGGGTGGGGGTCTGGCTACCCTATGTAGGGAAGAGGCTCAGTCAGACCACAACTTTTTAGCAACACAAAAGTTATGGCACACTGTGATTAGGGAGTTCCTCCAACTCTGTCAAAATAGTATACTGGAGACACTTAGCTTACACCTCCCCCCCAAACAATTGCAGCTAGTACAAACATGCCTTCAGGGCTCTCACAGTGGCTAAGGCTACAGTCAGCCACAGATCTAGGTCAGAAGGAAGAGACCAGGCATGTTAGGCTTGTTTGTGGGCAACAGCTGTATTTTGATCCCCAAGGAGTCCTCTAGGAAGTTTTATCACTCTTCTCAGTGGTTGGGGATTATACAAGGAGCTATTTCTGTAGTTTCTATGAAGCTGCTTGCTCTCTGAAGTCTCTCAGGGCTGAGCTGCTGGTGTCAGAAGAGAACTCTGAGCCCTGCCATCTGCAAACTCTGTGATGCTAGATGACAGAAGGAACTACTGGGATGGCATGTTGGGGGTGAAGACAAAAGGAGGAATGAAAGCCTTATCTCTGTCCTTATCATACACCCATTCTGAATTATCATGCAGTCCAATATGCAATACACAGGCTTAATGTGCATACAAATCCAGCTCCCATTTTCCAGAGAGCAGCATCTTGTATCATCAACCTGCTCATAATAAATATAGAAGAGTTTCTGATGTCCATTGGATGGCAACTTGCTCATTATGATTTACAAAACATGAACAGATCAAAGTATACTTGCTTTCAAGAACTGTCTGTAAAATTCCGTTTGAAATTTTCCACTGGAGATAATATATGTCTTTATGCAAACTCAAATGTATTCTTATTAAATAACAAAACATTGTCTATGGTAATTCCATCAAAAGGTTAAAAGTATAATATACATGCAAAAAACCCTACACCAAATTTGTGCAGTAGCAAAAAAAAAAAAAAAAAAAATTCCGCAAAGTGCTAAATAAGCATTTTACATTACATTTTCATTCTGTTCTTTTAGGTGAATATGACTTAGTAAAGCAACAGATGATGGCTAGTTTTAAAATATGGTGTGGCTAACGATTCCTGAGTATGTGCAAAGTGGCTCCATTAGGCTTAATAGACTTCTAAGTATATGGATTTTCTGCATATTATTTGCTAACTAACCAGTGGCCAATTAAATGCACTGTTCCAGTTTAAATTTTGGCTGCCATAAAACAGCCAGTGTCAGTTTCAGGAAGGCGCAAGTCCATTTCAGTCCAAATGCAGGTATCGCTAAGGCTCTGAACCACACTGTAAAGAGGTCATTGCTTAATATGGTTGATTGAATTCAAGTGTCATTAGAAACACTAATGAACTGCTTTTTTGTGTAGCATGAAATGGAAAATCTGTCCAACTGAAATCAGTCAGAGAATGGTAAGGATAATTTGGCAAAGTTAATAAAAGTTTGCAATAATTATGATACACTGCATATAAAATATGGATTTATTCAATATGGCACACTGTTAAACAAGAGAGATTCTATATAATTTTTATCCCAACACCACTTTCTCAAACCATTAAATGATGTGATTGAATAACAGTACTGTAACTGTATTAATTTCAATAAGATTGCTCTCCGGGAACTAAGTATTTAACAAACACCCCTTCCAGTTTAATTTAGATAATTTTCATTTACAATCTCCATATTATTTATAGCAGTAGTGATCAAGGGTTATCAATCACAGATGGCATTAGGAAGGGAGAAATTAGAGGAAACATTCAATTTGCTGGGAAATCTCTGACTCCCAGTTTAACTACTGGTGATGTTATAATTAAGCTCTGGCTCCTGCTTTTTTAACTTAGCAGGACAAAGGTCTTATACTTTTAGTTACACCATTATATCTGTGGCCCTGTCTGTTTCCCAGCTGATGGCATGCTTCCTTATATGTGAGCCCAACATTATTTTGTTACATGATTATATGTAACAAAAGTAACAAAAGTATAACACCTTTGTCCTTTAATGTTAAACAAGCAGGAGCCAGAGCTTAATTATAATATTACCTAACATTCCTGTGCCTCGGCCTCAGTTAATGAGGCTTTGTACCCTCTTACAGCTTTTTGGGGGAGGGGAAGGAGAGGCATTACCATGTGCATTATAGAACCAACACAGAAGGAAAGAGTTTTAACACCCTCTCCTTCAGCACCAATCAAAGTAGTGATGTTGGACTATTAATTAGGTTTTTTTTTAAAGGGTATCTTCAACACCATGTTTAATATCAGTCCTTACAGCTAGTATAGTAATTCATTGGACAGGGCAGGTAGAATAAAGACAACATCCCCTTAGCATTAGACAAACTGGGCAGCGTTAATAATTCCAGAGGGGGCAGCCTTGTTAGTCTGTTGCAATACCCCCCCTCCCACAAAACCACCCTAGGAATAGGCTGCGAATTTTGCTGTGAACATGTTCAGTACTTGAAAATACTATGTTCCAAGGTGTTGGTCAGATGTGAACCAGTTGCCTAGGCTGTTTATGCCAAACAGCTGCAAATGCCTGCCAAACGGGTTCGCATCAGGTGTTTGCAAAACTTCAAATGTGCAAAGATGCTGCCAGTTCCAACTGATCGGCAGCCATTAGCATCACTGGGGACTACTATGATGAACACCAAAATGTAGGATTTTATTTAAACACAGCATTTATTTATGATTTATTTATATGGTTTGTGATCAAAATAAATCCAGGCGCCTGAAAAACTAACAACATTTTATTTCAGCTTAAACTTTTGTGGACTAGAGTTCAGTTCTTCAGACGCCAGTATAGCACTGGTGATGGCTTTCCTTCAGTCCCTGTCTTCTAGAAGCATACGGAAAGTGGCAGGGGGTTGAGTAGATGGTTTCCTGGAAATGGAACTCTACCAAAGAACAAACCTCCACTATAAGCTGTTTCAATAAGCCAGTTTGCATGACAGTGTCCAGTGATAAGACAGCATTATGGTATGCCACTATCAACAGCCCAACCTTATTTTGTTACATGATTATTTCCTCAGATCCATTCCTGGACTAACTCCCATGCTGTGTTGGTAGATAATGTGGTAGAAGTGGAACAAACATAGCTAATTCTCTGTGTAATCACCACAAAATGGTTGCCGGGGGGGGGATATCACAAAATGACTGCCATGGGCTGCTGGGGCTAATCACAGGAAGTTGGAAGGTTGCAAGCCAAGTGTCCTCCTAGAATGAAGACAGGTATTTCCTATGTAGACATAAACATAACAACTCTTGGGTTCTTTTGAAGCACCTCTCAATACAGTGAGGTGGATGAAAGCCAGGACTGGCTCTTTGCTTTGAGGAAGCAAATGAGCTTGTCAAAGAAGCAGATGGAACCCATGATGGGTACAACAGTGTCCATGAGCACCAAAATGGGGATTACTGCAATGATTGGTTTACCGTAATGCAGGGCTCTTTTTGTAGAAAAAGCCCAGCAGGAACTCATTAGCATAATAGGCCACACCCAACAGCAGAAACTCATTAGCATATTAGGTCACAACCCTGACAGCACAGCTCATTAGCACATTAGGCCGCACCCCCATGTTACCAGAAGTGTGGTCATCCAGCCACACCCACCTTTTGCTTCTTATTCTGTTTACCTTGTTTGTTGTCAAAACCCAGAGCTTTTTTGTAGAAGGAACTCCTTTGCATGTTAGGCCACATACCCCTAATGTAACCGATCCTAATAAGTTTCTGCTGTTGGGTGTGGCCTATTATGCTAATGAGTTTCTGCTGGGCGTGGCCAGCTCGGGAGCCAGCCAGAACTCCATTCCTGTGCGTTCCTGCCCAAAAATAGCCCTGCCGTAATGACATTAAATCAGGAAATAAAGTATAAGCTTTGTGCCTTGATGAATAAGAACCTTGTGTGTCAATTGTACATGGCATACCTATATTTGAAAAAAAGATTTATACTTTTTTATCATTTATAAAGACAGACATCAACACAGAACCCTACAAATCTTTGTCGCAAGTAGCGCCTCCATCATTCCTTAAGAGAATAGGCATTTCCTGTGTTAATCTTCAGGATGACTATGCTCCATACCATTCACTGAGATAAACAGGAAATTTTAAATACCCGAGACAATTTATAATAGGTCAAAAACAAACAAGCAATGGAAAACAGATTAGTGATCCTCTTTTCAATAGAAAAATGTGTATACAACTTCAACTGTATGGCAAAATATGGTTCAAATTGTTTGAGTTCAAATAGATCAACATAAAAGTAAAATATTTCCTCATTTTTAGTGTCACTGAAGCAATATATACATAACACAAAAATAACATATTGTAAAACTAAGCAAATGTATCCAAGGACAGATGCTTGAAGTATACAGAGTCCAAAAACAAACACTTTGGGCCAGAACCTCATTAACTGTAAACATTCTAATTACTTGGACAGCTGATGTTTCAAATGAACTTAAGCCACCTTGGCTACTGTACAGTTTATGTGTGCTGTATTGTGCTGTCTTAATTTTACATTCAAAATTAAACAATACTGAATAGGGATTTACCAATAACCTAAAAATAAACACTTTATGTTGAATAACTATGTGCTAATACAGTATGCATACTTTGCAAATGACTGAATGGTGCTTTTAAGGGGCTTTTAAAATGTTGTTAAGTTAAAATGTTGCTAAGAGTCAGTTTGGTGTAGTGGTTAGGAGCACAGATGCTAATCTGGGAGAACCGGGTTTGATTCCCCACTCCTCGACATGCAGCTGCTAGTGTGACCTTGGGTCAGTCACAACTTCTCTCAAGGGTGGCTCTCAAAAGAGCTCTCTCTGCCCCACCTACTTCACAGGGTGTCTGTTCTCGGGAGGGGAAGGGAAAGGAGATTGTAAACCGCTCTGAGAATCCGTTCTGGGGAGGGGAAGGGAAAGGAGATTGTAAACTGCTCTGAGAATCCTTTGGGTAGTGAAGGGCAGGGTATAAATCCAATCATCATCATCATCTCCTCCTCCTCCTCCTCTTATCATAGAACCATAGAATGTTGGAGTTGGAAGAGACCTTGCAGGTCATCTAGTCCAACCCCCTGCACTCTGCAGGAGCATAGCCGAAAGATAGCCCTACAACATACCCGAAAGATGGTCGTCCAGCCTCCGCTTGAAAATGTCCAGCGAAGGAGCATCCACCACCTCCTGAGGCAGTCTGTTCCACTGCTCAACCACTCTTACAGTTAGGAAGCTTCTCCTGATATTTAGCCAGTAACGACTCCCTTGTAATTTCCACCCATTAGATCTAGTCTTGCAATCCGGAGCAAGAGAGAATAGATCTACTCCATCTTCTATATGACAGCCCTTAAAATACTTGAAGACTCTTTCTTTCTTTCTTTCTTTCTTTCTTTCTTTCTTTCTTTCTTTCTTTCTTTCTTTCTTTCTTTCTTTCTTTCTTTCTTTCTTTCTTCTCCTTCTCCTTCTCCTCCTCCTCCTCCTCCTCCTCCTCCTTCAAGCATTGCTAGAGTTAAGGGCTTTTTTCCAGCCTGGGAGTGCCAGCAACAGTATGTAAACTAACTTCAAAATGGATAGAGCTCATATTAAATTCACATGTGAAATACACGTGCATTCTTTTCACAGCTTAGTTCAAATGAATCTTAGCAACTAACTATGTCACTACACCATCCTAAATTTTCTAAGCCACTGTAGTTTGAAGTTATGCTGATGTAATTCCAATCCTCCTCCAGCTAGAATTTGTTGAGGACAGGAACACAGTTTTAGAGATATAGTGCAGTAAAACTTTTTAAAGTACCGTATGAGCTCTTAAAATTAAGTATTACAAGTGGTGGTCCGGCAAAACTTGTCCGGGGGGTGGCGGGAATTCTATTTCCCCATCAATATCTGGGACAACTCCCTTACAGTCCAGCAACAGCAGCAGTGGTATCTAGGAGCTACTCTAAGCCCAGAGGGGCTTCTGGGCTTCACTGCCACTGCGGCCTGGCCTGCCAGCAACTCCTGCATTCTGCTGCTGCCACATGTTCTAATGCTGGCAGTTCTAATGCTGTTGCCACCACAGCTGCTTAAGCAGCAACTGCTGGGTCCCTCTCCAGCTGCTTCACAGTAAGCGCACACAGACACTTTTTTATTTTGGAGGGGGAATTTACCCCCCCCCCGATGTATTTTTTAACTTTTCAGAGTTTTCTGCAAACCTAGTGGGGTCATCCAAGTTTGCAGAAAAATCTGTTTGGGTTAAGTTTGCCTCCATCTGCAGATTTAAGTATCTTCAGATAGGGGGCACACTTGGGAAATAATATATAAATTATTCTCAAAAGCAGGAACTTCCTTGTTAGGTCAATATAAACGATCAAAAAGTATTGCAATGCCAAGTTCAATAAAACTGGATGTGGAGGTGAAACAAGCCTTTGATTCTAAGGATGATACTATGGGATTTCTGCAGTTTCATTTTCCTTGCTTGTTGTGTGGCAAAGCATCCTGATTTCCTTTAAGGGTTAACATGAATATTAGCAGGCCTGTTTCAGCTTGCAGTTGAACATAATTGGGCTTCCCTGGACACCATCTTTATCTCTTTCAAGGCCGGATTCAAGAATGTGGTAATCAGCTAGTTGCGGGAACCTGTGCTCAGTTCAGTGGCTAGATGGGAGGGGGGAAATTAGGAACTAATGTCATAATTTTCTAGAGGGTTCCATCAAGTGGACTCCCTGATTGGGTTTGGTAGACCACCTGATGCCAGATGGCCAAATTAAAGGCACAGGCAAGAGGGAAGGCAGGCTAATTTTATGATTTGACTGGGCTGTGGCTTTGACTATGTCAGGCTTCTTTGCAAAGGATTGCTGCAAAGGGAACACTTAAGGCTCTAGCTTGGACTCTAATATGTTAGCCTGATTGCTCTGAGTTATTATCAATATTGGGGAATATGAGATATTATAAAATAGCAATAGGCAATAAGGGAACAAACACCTTTATATACAGGGGTCACGCTTCTTCCAGAAACACCAGAAATAGACACGGAGGCTAGTTTCAATATAAAATTATTCCTTTACTGTAGATTCATCACAATCAAACAATACACAAGCACACAAACAATAATTAAACATTCACACACACTATACAGACTTAAGGAAGCAGAGGTGATTGATAGCTAATGGAGGATACTACCTATCCATACGTGCAGAGGTCCATGAAGAAAGGGTTGTGACTCAAAACCCAGAGGGTTCCAGGGGTGTACTGCCAGTTGGCATCATGGCAGAAAGCACACAGTCTGAGGCCATGTGTTCGCTGAGATATACCCATTGGAAGACAATGCAGACCAATGGGCGGGCCTGGGGGCTGGTCTCAGGTGAGAACATTAGATTTCCTGGACCAATGATGAGTCCCAGTGGTGTGTGGCATCAGGATGGGCAAGGCCTAGATGTGACCAATGAGCTTCCAGAGAGGCAGGGTCTGGATTTAACAACAGAAGCCAGGTGCTGGGTGGCTAGTTGATTGGATTATCTGACCACTAATGATCCTGCCAGGGTATTTTGAAAAGGCTCCCAAGTATAGACAATAGGTGGGCTAAACATTTGAATGATTGATTGGTTCATCCTAGTATCCTGAGGGACAGAGCAGGAAAGACAAGTATTCAGACAAAGAATTACTGGAGACAGAGTTATTTGCCAGGTGGCTTTTGAATAGACTTTAGAAATGTAGATACTTCACCTAGGTGGAACTCATTGTCATTCCATAAGCATAATCTCTCTCTGGGTGGAGGGGGAAGACTGGAGGCTTGCTTTGAGGTTGCCTGTCACCTGAAAATGGGAGACCCCTTTTTCAGAGCTGTGGCTAGGTCAGAGTTTCAGACCCAGGAGTGCCTTCCTTGGTCTGAGTTTTGTGGGTCTCTGGGTCAGGTTAGAAAGTGGGATGCCATTGCTTTGGGGCTACCCAAAGGTACAAGGCAGCGCCTCTGGCAACAAATACTTTAAGAAGGTGTGCTATATCAGGTATTGAAGTATTAGATAGAAGGGGCAAAACAGATGAGGAACAGACCCCCTCCCAAAAGAAACAGGAACATCTAGTAACAGAACATCTAGTAACAGAGTTATTAGAGTAGATCAGGTGTCAGCACATTGGTGCCCACTAATATCTTTTCCTGGCGCGCACCAAGTATTTTTATATAGTTGGTGGGGCCAGTGGGGGTTTTGCCTAGCAGGCCTTCTGATTGGCTCTGCAGATTTTTAAAAATTGCTTCCTCAGCAGTTGCCACCACAGCACAAGGATGTTCACAGCGTACATGATGGTAACATGTTTGTATGCAAGGAATTATTTTTCAACAATATGTTCATTTTAAAGGGCATCCTGTTAATCAGAGTTTCTGCCTGAAATGCAGAAGGGTTACTATTAGATTTTTCCATAACCTGACTCCTTGAGATTTTGAAGTTAACTCAGCCTCCAGGAGTAGCCATTTTGAGGCTGTGCCCTCCATCCTGTACTAGAATTCCAATGCAGGGTTGTTTTTTCAAAAGTTAGAGATGTGCTAAACAGCCATAATTTATCTTCCATTCATTTTTAATATGACTAAATTTGTATAACAACTGAAAGACTATCACTTCTTTTGTCCTTTGGCTTCTATACAAATAAGCTGAGGTACAGGCCAACTTGGATATCTCTGTTTGGATACTTTTCTTTACATATTTTTAGGAATCTGTCTGTGCCAGAGTTCTTAGTATACACTCAAGCCTCAGTAACATTTGTAATAGAGCATTCCCATTATAATTCAATTCCCTTCACTCACTGTCCTAAGATTTTATGACAGTTTGTAGTTCAAATTAATCCATCATTATTACCAGTAGATTTAGAGAGTTATCTTAGGTTCAACTTATTCATGACTGTGGGTGTAATTCTTGTCAAAATAAAATGTATTGATGTCATCTAATGGTAAGGAATGAATCAAATTCATTACACACAGGTACCATGTGAATGAACACTTTAAAAAACCTGCTTTCAATTTAGCTCAGAACAGTTTTAAGATGTTGGTAGTAGGGATGGGCACAAACCAGCTTGCAAACTAAAGTTTGTGATGGATTTTGGCCAGTTTGCGGTCCATGAAATGAAGCTCATGGCAGGTCAACCAGCACAAACTTTCCACGAACTTTCAAGCTGTTTGTGGAGGTTTGTGCCAGTTTGTAAACAGATACATTTCCAGACAGACTGTCTCCGATCAATCTAAATGTTTATAAAACTTCAACACAATGTTTCTGGTGGCACAAGCTATTGTTTTTGACAATACATACATAGCTTGAAAACATTTATTTTGTGTACATTCACCCCTCTCCTTTTGTATATTAAATAACTCACACCAGTATAGTTCTTTTTATAAAGCTATATTTAAAAAAAATTGAAACAAAAACCTGTGTTTGGAACTTAAGATAGCAAACAAGTAACAAATTACAAAGGATTTTTAAAGGAAAGCATCTAAAAACAGGTTAGAATGTACAAGTGACAATATCCTAAAAGGACAAAATTGTACACTCACTTCCCTGTCCATTCTGCCAACAAAAGTGCAACTGGGGTAGGAAACTCACCTCAAGCTTGGATCCAGAAGGGTGCTTAAGACTGCACTGTCAGGCATGTCAGCCAATATTGCCATAAACTTCAACCCTGTCCACCACAAAATCCCCTATTACATTACAATCCAGATAAAATAGTGAACTCACTTAGCTTTCTAAACATGTGGGCTTGATATTTTGTTGTGCTTGATAGCTGATACTTGGTAGTTAATTCACCTACATTGCTGCCATCCTTTATGTGACAGACAACATAAATTGCAAAATGTCAGATGTCAAGCTTCCATTACTACTTTAAATGTATGTCTTACATATTTGCCACAAAACAGTTTAACATCAAAAATCTAATCAACACAGTTATGTAGAAACTTGTAGTCTCTAAAATTTATTTGACAGAGGCCCTGGGGGCATGCCTTTTATTCTCATGCTTTACCTCATCGCAAGATAATTATTTTTTATGCCAGCCTCTATTCACAACTCAGTGAAGGACTAAAAATGATATAAATATTTTATACAGCATGTCTGTGTCAGTTATTTCCTTCCCTCCCCCTCCAACAATATGACTGACTGCAGCTCAAATGAGATGAAGCTAATCACAATTTAAATTATATCACACAGTTAGTGTTCAGGAAAGCATTTATATAAAGAGTGGGTGAAGGAGGAAGTGCACTATATTTAATGAAACTGGCATTGACATCAGCTGCCTGAGCAGCTAACAACAAATTTTCTCTTAGCATTTTAAACACTTTTAAAACAGGGATAAGCAATAGAGACCTCCTGGCCCTGTAGATACTTCTAAACACTTTTAAAACAGGAATAGAGACCTCCTGGCCCTGTAGATACTAACCTCTTTCCTCCTAATGCTACTTTCAGTCTGAGTAGGTGGGAGAGATGGAGGGCAGAGAAAAAGGAAAGAAGGAATCCTTCTCTCCTCCTAGACTTTCTTTTCCTTCCAGCTTTATTTGCAGAGAGAGAGAGAACATCCCGACCCCAGTACAGGGGTGGAGGAAATATTGGGTTCACTTTTGGTTGCTGCACAGTGAAGGAGAGGTACTCTGTCATGCTCAAAGGCACTCTTTGTTGAGATTATTTTAATTATCTGAATGATAAAATGGGAATAGATGGATTATAGCTATTTGAGAAGAATACTGTAAAACAAAACGGATACTAGGACGTAAACCTCAAAGGACAGCATATTACATCTTGTGATTTGAAGTGTCCAGGGATTGTGTGAGGATTATTCTATGTGAGGAAAAGGGACTCTGCAGAAGCACAAGGGAACTTTGAGGGTTTTTAAAGCCACAGATAGTTTAGGCTGAGAAACAGAATAACTGGCCTAAGTCACTCACTGAGGTTCAAGGCAAAATGGGAATTTAAAACAGGATCACCCTAGTCCAATGTTTGATTTATTTAGTGCTTCTCCAATAAATGCATTCCCTGTTGGATCCTACGGAAGCACAGGTGGAAAGCACAAGCATAGGCAAATCTCCTCCCCTAGCAGTCCACAGTGGAGCACAAAAATCCATTGCTGGGGGTTGGGGGACTTTAATGCCGGGGGAGGCAGTAAGGAAGGAAAATTGGATAAAATCATCCTCACCTCTCTTATGTGAACAGAACACTTCTTTCACTGTGCTGCCTTCATTGGTAGAACAGAGAAGGAGCAGTGATGTTGCCTCATTCCCCCTTCTCACTGCAGCCCTCTGTACATTTTGATGGTACATTTTTTACAAGGATCCTCTGATCTCTGACAGAGGATTTTTGAGTATACAGGGGACTACTGGAAAATGAGAAAGACCTGCCTCCATGAGTCTTTCTACTCACACTTCCATAGGATCCAACAGAATAGAATTATCACGACGAAGCTCCCAGTTTATTGTTTATTATTATTTTAAGGTATGGCCCACTTTTCTCACTGGGACCCAAGGCAGATTACAAGTATGATAAAAAACTTTTCAGTTAATCAACCAGTAGATTACAAAACATGATTACATCAGGCAAGCACTGAGCAAGCTATAAAATATAACACTTTAATCTAACAGGAAAGATTCCTAGTACAACAAAGTAATACAGTTGAGCTGGGATTTTAAAGGGAGGGGGGAACATTGGACAACTAATGCAAACATATCTGTTTAAAGCAACATAATAATTAAAGCAACATAACAAGACTTTATCCCTAATAAAATTCACCTCCTGAGTTTTGCTCCTTCTACAAGAAAGCCCTCCTGAACAATCCTCTTTTGCACGTTTTGCAAAATGAGAGAAGTAGAGGGGCATTCCTAATAGCCTCAGATAGATCATTCATAGGAGCCACCACAGAGAATGTTATGTGGATGGGCAATTGCCAATTTTACCTATTTGCGGGGTAGCAGAAGGCTTTGCTCAGATGAGTGGTGTTGTTACAGTGGAACATTTGCCTTATGGCAGATATATTATTTATTTGTTTGGGAATTTTTATGCTGCCTCTCCTGAGGAACCATCTTGAGGAGGTTTAGAAAGTAGCATAATAAAACATAAACATTAAAAGTTTTAAGTGGAATCAGAGCAATAAACACAAATAACTGCTTTAAATGAATGTAACAGTTTTCAGAGTAAAAGCACACTATAAACTGATTGAAAGATCATCCTTTTAATTAAAAGCCTGTGTAAATGTTTTGGCCTGGTTGGTCTTTCCAGCTTTACTATATTTTATTGCGATTATATCACATTTATTTTTGTATTTTAATTTTCTTTTATTGGCAGCCACTTTGAAGACCTGCTGTCAAACAGAAACGTGGCAAATTGTGTATACTGCAGAATGTTTCCAGGAAGCCAGCTTGGAATTCATGCTGTGCTGCCCCATCCACAAAGACTTTCAGCCTCACAGACTATTATTAACAGACAGTTATAAAATAAAACAAAGTATCCATTGAGAAGAGAGCCTAACCATGCAGCATCTTTTTAAACCCTCAGAGCTGTATTAAATCTATGTACTAGTTGAAGTCTATTACAGACTTCACTTGATTTGTTCAACCAGCATTAAGGTAATCTATCTTTGTGGCCCTAGTATTGAACGGAAGGGAGGCAGCGTGCTGGGCAAACAAGAAGACTGGACCTTATGTGGGTAAAACCAGCCAACTCTTATTGATTACAGATGCAAAGGTTTGGCTTGGTATAGGGCAATGGATCCAAGGCATCAAGTGACCCACCTGCCACACAATGTGAAATGCCATCGTTCAGCCCACCTGCTGAAAGAGAAGAAACTGTGATGGCAGTGATATGGGAGCACCTGGGTGCAAACCACTGTGTGATCCCCCTGTCACCTGGGGGTGGGGAGAGACCAGCAGCTTCCAGGCTGGGCATGCTTCTTTAACCCATGCCCCCAATACCCCTTAACGGGGCCTCCACCAGGGAGGATGGGCATGCAGTCCTGATCTTCCCCCCAAAGGATCCATTCCAATGCCAAAACTGCCTACAAGTTGTAACAATGGTAAAAGAAAATGTAACTATTCACAAAGGAAACAAAACAGAACAAAAATGTGTTCAAATGAGCACCAGAAGACCCAAACAACTCATGGGTGGGAAAGATGCCAAAGCCAAGGAGGGCCAGATTTAAGCCTGCCACCTCCCAAGGACCACCAGGGCAGCAACCCATTTGGGCTGCCAGGAGGAATGATGTAGGGCAGTGGTGTCAAACATAAGGCATGGGGGCCGGAACCGGCCCATTCAGGGCTCTTATGTGGCCGGTGAGCAATTGGTACAAGGGAGGGAGTGCTGGGGGGAGTGGGTGGAGCCACTCCATTGTCGCTTCAAGATGGCAGAACAACCACGTCTGGTTGGTGCAAGGGAGGGAGTGCTGGGGGGAGTGGGTGGAGCCACTCCATTGTCGCTTCAGGATGGCAGAACAACCACATCTGCAGCAGTCGCATGTTTTTGTTTTAAGTAAAAAAAATCTTTGTCTTTGTATCCTTTATAAAGTTTATATCTCCGATATATGGCATTACGTTTTATGGCACACATGGCCCAACAAGGTGACATTTATGTCAGATCTGGCCCTCGTAACAAATGAGTTTGACACCTCTGACATAGGTGACTGCACCAGCCACAAGAGGCTGAAGGAGCTGGCTGAAAATGGCATCTGGCCCATCAAGCTGCTCCCCCTGTGGGGCACAAATGCCCCCCCCCAGTAAGTCAGGGACCCATTCTTATAGTTACACTCATGCCTGGATGAGTTTAACTTGCTCAGGGGTTCCCAGTATGTCAGGGACCCATTCTTATAGTTACGCTCATGCCTGGATGAGTTTAACTTGCTCAATAGTATTTAATAAGACAGTTCTCTTTAATCACACACCACATATTGTATTATACATTTTCTTCCGAATTTTCAGCTACACTGAACAACAAAAACAACAAATCCCTTCTTAATTTGTTTTCAACTTCAGGCAACTTACAGTAATAACATAAATTGCACAGGTTTCTGTGTTCACCATTTTTACTTTCCCCTTTAAGGACAAGGCACTGATGCTTCTATGGCCCCTTCAGAAAGGAACGCACAGTGTGTAGCTGCAGCAGTAAGAAGATATTGTTTCAGAGAAGGGGATAGCCTTAGAAAGAGAGATGCTGCATTCAAGGCATGCCAAGTACTTTCACTGGTGGTATATCAGCAGTATATTTGGTGGCTTGCCTCTGGAGAGAAATCACCCTGCTTTAAAATAACATCCATAGTGATTGTGAGCAATGAAAAGCAAAAACTGAAGGCCACTTGCCAGTGATCAGTAGAGCTCTGACTGGCAGGCATGCTCTTTCAGTGGAGAATCAAGGGACATTAAACTGAAGTATGCTCTGTGAGGACACGAGTAGTGAGCCATAGGGCTCTGAGGAAATAAAACAGAGATTAATATTGCATAGTAGAAGGCTGTTCAGCACAGGGTTACAGATTCTTATATACAATTAAAACACTTTCAAGTAGCCACTGCAGAGAAAGACCTCTGACAGCCACCGACAGTAAGGGTAGACAGTTCATATAGGGGTTCCACAAGACTGGGAAATGACGTAGTGGGGAAAAGAGTGAAGCCTCTTCTCTATGTGAACCACAATCCTGATCCAAATCATGCCTGGGAAGTGGAACTCCCAGTACATGTCGGAGCTAAAGTCCTCTTGGCAGCCACAGCCCTTGGGAGAGTGTCAGGACAAATGACAGGCTACTTGAGGTAAATAAAGGTAAAGAAACTTTATTTATTTCATTTATACCCTGCCTCTCTTGTCAATGGGGACCACTTTTTTATCCTCGCAACCCTGTGAAGTAGGTTAGGTTGAGAGTGTGTGACTGGCCCAAAGTCACCCAGCAAGCTTCCATGGCAGAGTGAGGGACAAGTAGTCCCCAACAGCTGCTGCTGGCTAAGACATAATGGGAGAAGCTACAAATATGCTCCAATCAGTGAAGAGTACTATTTGTACATTTCACAATTTATAAATTTTGCTTTCAAACAGGCTATGGATAGAAAATATCTGTAAAAACTTTGAAGAGCTGGTGCTGGAAAATAAATTTTATAGAGTTTTCCTGAAAAACAGAAACGAAGTTAAACCTTCCGAATATTGTTCTCTGAAGCACACTGTAATTAAGCGCTGAGCCCTAGAAACCATTTTTTCCTAGTCTCCTATTACTTCATTTTTATGTTACTCGGTTTATATTAGTCTGCTTATTTAACAACTCAATCTCATGGACAATTAAACAATACCCACAGAGGTATACAAATGTCCGACCCAATCAGTTCCACCTTATTAAACTTCTTTCATTGTTTTGTTGCATCCGGAACAATACAACAGTAAAACAGTCCTGTCGACGTAGCTGCCGTTATGAATGAATCTGATGAAGTGAAAGCTATCGGAATAACAGATTTCATTAAAAATATGCTACAAGTAAATATGCAAGGTGTAGTGTAAACTGCAAATTTAAAAAAATTCCCCACCTCTGTGACTGTTCAGAGCTTTACAAATTTGCAACATAGTACCACAAAACAGCTCCTTTGTTCTTACTACGAATGGCTTCAGAATTCATAAAGGCATTAGAAGATAAACCAGAAGGTATTTCCGTAATTGGTTGGGGGAAAGCCTCTCTTCATGAAGGTACTAATGGGAGGGGGGACCACTTTTAAGCACAGACTGCCATGATTATGGTTGGATGTAAGATCAATTTCTGCAGTGACTGAATATCAGTTTTTTTCATCGAGATGAAGGCAGGATGCAGCTTCTGCTCTTACACAGGAAGAAAACAGAAAGGTTTCATTGCAACTGGGGGGGGGGCTTTCAATGTATTTTTTAAGGTTTTAAGGTTTTTTCATATAAATAAACTGCTTGCATATAAGTTTAGGGCTTATATACACTATACACTTAATTTTTAATTCCAATTTAAAAGTTATTCCCCCCTCCCCCAAACCTTGGGATTGTAGTTTGTCAAAAAATTGTAAGAAGCCTCAGAAATTCCTGCCTCATCTCACAAAACTACAGTTCCCAAGATTTCTTGGGGAGAGGGGGAAATGATTCAGCCAGCGGAAATCTGATGTCCACATATGCCACAGTTATATAGACAAACCAAGAGGTAAAATTAAGTCTATGAACAACTGAGTTGCCTAGGAGAGAAACAGAACTTCTTTTCCTAGATTTCCCCTCCATGAGCCTCCATAAGAACAATTAAATTCAAGAAATCTTGCTGTTGCAGAGAGAGTAGATGATCTCTATGGCCTTTTTTAACTGCCATTTTGCCTAAGGGTATCAGTGATGTATCTTGGATAACCTGTTATAATAGTACGTCAAGTCTGACTAAATCCATTAAGATGCAAGCCTCGGGAACAAAAATAAGAATGAAGGAGGTAGGAAGAATTTCTTTATAAGTGATCTTTGCCACACAATAGCATCACATAGCAGACAAGTGACCTGAAAGTCTCTGGGACAATTCCCATATTTTGTGATACAATCTACAGAACTGACAGGTCATGTCTTTGTGCAATACAGAACTTTAAGTGATAGTAAATGAAACTATTATATACAAATCAGTTTTCAAACTGACTGTCAACATTAATGCATTATTTCAGTAATAATCATAAATTGTCTGTGACATATTTGGGCTATTTGAATGTAGGATAATAATAAAATTTTGTCCGAGAGTATTAACTTCCATAGCTTTTGTAATCTGTGTTCTCTGACCAACAGAAAACATGACAAGAAAAATTCTGACATGGGAAGTTCACTTTTTCCCTGGAGACTATGTGCACTGGCCCCAGGCTTCTACTGACAGCCACATTCAGGACTCCCGATTAGCTATTTGGCTTTAATAATCTTTTTCAGCAGGGAAGCAAGGAGGGAAGCTGTAAATACGGCCACATTAATTGATGTCCATGAAACAATAAATGCTTTAAAAGACCTGCAACTGTTGCTTATTTTAAAATATCTGTTACTATTTCAGCTATAATCATCCCAGAATGTTCAAAGGTCTAGGCTGCTGCTCAGTCTGAAAATACAAAGTATATTTTAGTGGTGCATAGCTCCCTTTAATTTTCACTGCATGGCAGGCTTTTACAGAAGGCCTGTTGAAATAGTTTCATTCATACCGTAACAGCCACTGCTACAATCAATTGGACCATGCAACTTTTTAATATAATTTTATATAACTTCTTCATTAGCTGTAGACTATAGACATTCATTGCATCTAAAATCAGAATAGATTTTTAAAAGGATGCAAAAAAGGAGACCAAAGTAAGTGACTACAAGTTGTATAAAAATTTACAATAGTAAACACCCATTTTGTTGAATGAGAATATGAGAAATAAATTTCTTATGGGTAGTTGAAATTACAAATTATTTCTATAAAATTAAAGAAATTCTTATCTTATTGGATCTTATACTTAGTGGCAGCTTTCAGAGTTAAATTCAGTTGGGACGATTCATAATATTATAAAACCTACTACTCTTGTTTATCTACAAAGCAGGTTATTGGGGGGGGGAGTAAAGCATAGAGCAGGAGACCAAGTTCTCACTAGGGTGGGCTATGCTACTTCAGATTGCAGGAGGAAATTCACATGAGGCTCCCTCCTGCAACCTACAGTTACCACCCTCCGGGTGGGACCTGGAGATCTCCAAGACTTATAACTGATTGCCAGACTATAGAGCTCTGTTCCCATGGAGAAAAAAAGCTGTTCTGGAGGATTGGCATCTATAGCATTATACCCTGCTGAGGTCCTTCCCCAGGCTCCAAATCTCCAGGAATTTCCCAACCTAGAGTTTGGAAGCACACATTCAGATTCCTGCACATCATAACAACAGGCAAGTCAGGAATAGGGGTGGACTTGATTCCTTTTCCCTTATACCCAGTATTCTGTGTGAGGGAATATTGTGTATGATGCTGGACATGCATACATGTGAGCCTTCAATCTTTAGTAGTAACAGCCCATGCATAGGCCAAACCAAGCCAAGAATATAAGAAAATATTGCCTGTAATTGTCTGTAATGCTTTAATTAGGGACTTTTAAAAGCACAATTATTCAGCATGAAGCAATATTGCAAAGAAAGTTTCATTAGATACCTTAAGACACATTTATTAAAGGCAAATTTCACTTCCAGGTCCAATTTCAGCATAAGGCTACAACGATTCTTGGAGGCAGACTGTACAAACTGTAAAGGGGGTGGGGTGGGAACCCAACACCCAGAAGCTTTACTATGCCGATGCCTGAATTTTAGCTGGGGACTAAGATATTATTTGCTGCATAGAAACCTGCTGGCAATATGTGAATTTTGACAAAATCTTGGCATTAAAAACGTTATCCCGATAGTTACAACTTTTGTAGGTCAAAAGAGCTGGGGAATGAGGTAGGTTACATCAAAAAGTGTTTGACAGCTAAAATATAGCTACTGCTAACAGCACCCAATAAAAACAGAACTGGTTATGGCCAATGCTCCCTCTAAGCTGTGGAGTCTTGTGAGCAAAAAGTTTACTTTGTGAGTTACCAGCATTAAAGCTGTGAATGAGCAATTTAGCTATTGCATAAATTAGTTTGCTCTGGAGCCATCCTTCCTGAGCTAAGACAAAAATGTGTAAGCCGGAGGCTGAAAAACTGTGAGCTAGCTCACACTAACTCAGCTTAGAGGGAACACTGGTTATGGCTATTGGTACAAAGAGGATAGCCAAATAGATAACTATAACAACCACTGCTGGGAATAAGAAATATAGCAGATCTAAAATATGGCTACTGGGCCAAATTTCAAAATGGAAAGAGCCTTTCCCCTTGATTTCTAGCACATGTCTGTCAGCTATACCTACAGTTTGTTATTACTTAAAGGGTAATTTTCACAATTTTCTTTTTCTCTCTCTTCTTTCCACATAATTTACCTGCTCCTTTCAATTAAGCAAGACAAATGGAGAGACCTGCTGGAAGAAACATCATTTCCCACATCTGTGGGTTAGACCACCACACTTTGTTTCTTGTATTTGTATTCTGATATTTTTAACGCAATCCTAAACCGAATTATATCCTTCTAAGATAAATAATTTAAGTCATTTAGCTTTGAAGGATGAATTTAAAAGAGCAGAACTCTGTTTAAGATGGCAGTATATGCCATGTTAATGGTTTGACTGGCTAGGACAAAAATGTTGAGCTACTCCATACAGGCACTGTCTACCACTAAAAGGAACAGGTAGCTGTTTGTGAATATTAATGCATTAGCCATAAATTCTTTGGCAATGGACTTGGCAACAACACATTGGGAAGCTGAATGCATCTACCAAAGATGTGTGGGTTAATGTTTTCCAGTGCTAAATATGCTACATTTTAACTATAAACATAATTTAAAATATGCTATACTGCCATAGCTGCTGCTATACAAAATTGTCTTGTTTCATATAAATGTCTTGTCACATGGTTACATAATAATTTTACATGTAGGAGTATATGGGATTTTAAAAATGGGTTTACCTTATATTATTTCCAAAGGACAATATAGTAGTCAGGCATTAAACAGTGACAATATAGTAGGTATACATTGTTAGATAATCAGCAGCTAAAAAGCAGTTTGTTAAAAACATTTCTTTGCAAAGACTTTTCTTGATCAACGTTCATTATTCTGTGTATATCCACAAATTATTTCCCAAATTTCTAAAACAGTCAATTCTGACAATTGGCATATTATAGGACAACTAGAGGGGGAAAGCTACTTTAAGTTACATAATTGTTACTTATAAATTTGCACTTTCCAACTAATACATTTGTGGAAAGAGTTGCTTCCCACTGCAATGTGTGGCTGGAAATGATTAAATTAGTTATATAAAGCTGTCTGTCCAGTTAGCACTTTCCTGCAGGGAATACTCACTCCATGTGGGCAGCATCAGCTGACCTGTGGCCCTTTCATCCCTTTAACTCTACCCTTTTATTAAGTATTGATGTTCAAAGGTGGTGGAAAAAAAAAAAAGTACGCTAATTTCACTACACCAGTCATTGTACAACTCAAATAAATTGCAGAGACACTATGCAGATCTGGAACAAACCAAAAGAAAAAAAACCAGATCTAGAGTACCAAATCAATTCAGCTTGAAAAAAGTATGTTGCTAATGCATTTTTAACTTTAAATGCTTTTAAATGTTATTATACATGCAGCTATTCTAAACTTATTTAAGAAAACTGAGCTAATATTTGGTGATGTATTGATTAGACAATAAAATGGTAAGTGCCACAGACTGATTCCTTTATAGTGACCTTGAACATGAAGTCATTGTGAAGTATCACTGCTGCATTTATGCTGTTAGCTGTGTAGGAAGACTGTGTGTCCCTCACACATCTCCTTGCATCACTGAACTGTAACAAACTCTGACAGGTATACTATGCACCTCTAAATATTATGACACTCTTCTTGTGACAGCTGGAAAAGCTGGACACAATCACAATTCTCACATTTACTTAAAGAGAGGATGTTCTGTCTACATCCTGCGTGTTGCTGAGGAAACAGCACAAGCCAATGACATACATTTAGAATAGTCAGTTAAACATCTCTATTTTTCAGAATGTTATACCAAGACAAATGTCAGATATAATTGCTGCTGTTTAAAACCTGGGCAATTTGTCTAAGGGTTCTTCTGTGTGTAACATTGTCATAGAAACCCCAGTGTTTCTTTTCTTTAAGTTCTGCCATGTTAAGCAACCTTGTTCTGTTTTAAAAGGATTCATGACAAAGGTCATTTGCAGTAGCAGTAATATTTGCATAATAATTGTATTGTGGACTAAAGCGTGCAAATCACAACAGCACTTTGAGAAATTCTCTCATAAATTACATTTTCTTTCACTAAATGCCCATAACAGTCAATGTGTTATTTCTGAAACTACATTAAAGAACGGAATGTTAACTTTTACAAATATTCGTTGGAAATGAGAAATGGATAACAGAGTAGTGAATGTTGAAAGGCTCAGGATATGGTTAAATTTTCTGAGACATGTTAATTAATGCCCATACCTCTTATTAGGGAGTTTTGGCAGCTATATTATTCATTTAATGGAGATGGTTCTGTATGTTTACACCATTTGAATCAAATATGCAGATTACGGGGGGGGGAGTTACCCTTGATTCATAATCCCCAGGAGTTTAATTCTTAAACCAGCTTCAACTAGAAGCTTGTATGTTCCACTAGACTGGGGCACCAGGTTTGTATCATAGGAGCTGGGCACCAAGAAGGGCAAGGTTCAGCTAGGGCTTGAGATAAGAGAGATGGGACATTAATGAAGGTAAGGATTTAAAGCCAGGGGAGACCTAGCAAAAGGGAAAGGCACTTGTGCTTGCATAAGGTAGGAGGTGTGACTTTGATTTCCACCTGATTTATCAGCTGCTGCTCTTCACACCTAGTCAAAGGCTATTCTGAAGGTCAGAGATCTTCTGGAAGTGGTTTTTCCAGAGTTCCAGGGAGGCTACAGTAGGAAGGTGGAGAAGGACAAGCCCCATTCAGTGTGCAGAAGTCCATTTGCAGGTCTTGGCATGGAAGCTGAAATTTCTTGAGCAAATTAGTTTGCCAAGATATTTTATAAGCACCAAATGGGCCCCTCTGCTGTAGCATTTGAAGACTTTCTGAAGATATCTCATGAATGTATAAATACATTAAAGGTTGCTTCAGAGATAGTTATTCATGTAGCATTTTTGACTATGAATAATTAAACAGAATCTCAGAAGGACAGATCCATGGATACTAGGCAATCACTAAACAACCCCCCCCCCAGATGCATGCATTCATGAGACACATAAAGTTGTTCCATTAGTGTTAAATGTTACATCAGAATCAGTCTTCTTGTGAACTGGATTTATTTTTTATAGCAACATCTTTACTAGGTCTACTACTGATATTGCCTCATCAAAGTAACCCATTTGCAGTGCCATCCTAAACAGAGTTACACTGTTTTAACCTCACTGCTTTCAATGGACCTGGGGGGGGGTATAACTCTGCTTAGGATGGCCCTGGCAATATTTAAAGAGGAAAATAAAGGCCAAAACAGAAAAATGGCTAAAGAGGGGAAATTTAAAGGACTGTATTCTTCAACCTTTCTCACCTGCACCTGTGAACAATGCTAACATTTTAATTAAGGCTTAAATGTTACCAAAGATTTAAATATGATCAATTTGAAAGCAAACTAAAGAAAACATACATTTTAAAGAGATGGAAAAGAAACAGCTTGTTTCAGAACTTCATCAAATAACCATGAAGGAATAGGAGAGAAACAGTCAGAGATCATGATCATCCAACTCAGTAGACTCAATACAGTCAGATGGGAGAACCCAATTGATTGGTTAAGTGTGACATCCTGAGATCCTGTGAAAACTGTGAAAACTTTAAACACTTTCTGGTAACACTGAAGGGGTCATCTGCTTGCCAAGACTCAACTCCCCAGAGTAGGGCCAGAAGGACTTTACAACGATTAAGAATGCTCGCATGGCCCTGTTGCAACTTCTTTTTAATTGTCAGTCTTAGATGTCTTAAATCTTTGTATTCGGCATATTTAGCTTTCAAATTCTGTCCCTTCCAAGTTGCCAAATCTGGCTGCAGTTTTTTGATTTCTCTGTTATTGTTCCCGAGAGGGCGTCCCCCTCTGCGTTTGACTAGCTTCTTCTTTTTCTCTGCCTGTGGTTTTCTTTGGGCATTCTCTTTTATCCTTTCTGATTTCACTACTTGTTTCTTACTATCCTGGTTTTGTGTGGGATCGTTTCTTTTTTCCCCTTTCGTGTCCTGAATCTCTTTTTCTTGAGTATCATCTTGTCTGCTTTCATAACTTTCTTGTGGTTGCTGACGTTTCACAGGCTCTGCTTTACTTTTGGTTTGCAAGCATGCACTTTGAAGATTCTTTATAATGTTTTTGCATGCCTCTTCAGCTGCCTGGTGAACCTGGTCAGTCAAATATTTTTTAAAATTGTTCCACTGTCAGGCAGCCAAATTCTGCACTTTGAAATTCTATTTGTACCGTTTCTCCAATTGAGGTATCT
>NW_015173682.1:572314-592856 GCF_001447785.1 Gekko japonicus | reverse complement strand
CCATTTCTCCAACTGAGGTATCTCTGTTCTCCCCTTCTGTCTCCATTTTTAAAAATCATTAATTCCTTTCCTAGCCGCTTGCACTTCCTGTATTTAGAAATACTCCGTGGGGGACCAATTAATGGGCATTTAACTCAGTTTGTGAAGAAGTCCGTACTCACTCTTCTGTTTCCATTGCATATTTCCTTTTGTTTCTAAAGTTAAAAAGGGAGGTCGCGGCTAGAAATCCAAGCTGCTCCTCTTCTTGCTTCTGCATCGCGGCTAAACGGTCTCTCCCCTGCTAACTGCCATTATGGGGGGAACTGAACAAGCCTCCGGTGTCCAGTTTACCTCCAGGAGATTAGGAGGAGTCCAACACAGTCGGCAAAGACGGGAAAGGAACTCCAAAGAAAGCAAAAAAAGTTGGGGAGATCAGGGAGCGTCCTGAAAACACGCCATTTTCCCGGAAGACTTTTATTGATAAGAGTGAAACTGCCACTTCTATCTAGCTGACATGTTTGCGGCATTAGGTATATGGAGTTTGTTTTGAAAAATAAGTATTTTATCTTTTAAAGGTTTAAAGTAATATGTATACTTAAATTCTCTGTAAAAGTCATCTAAACGGATTTGCCAGCAGTTAAGCAATGTAGTACTTGAAATATATGCTGTGTTATGTAATAAGGAGGGATAATTTATGTGGATTTATGTAGATACTTTGACTGGAATAATATACCAGTATGAGAAAACTTATACCAGGGCTGATGCTCCAGTTGCCTGTGTGAAGGTGAAAAATAACATTTTGAGTTGCTATGGGAAAGGTTGTTTAAATGGAAGAGAATGCTTAAATATGTTATGAAAGAGATTAGATAAATATCACCGTAAGATGTCACTTTAGGTTAGTGGATATACACGTTGCAACAGGTATATATATATTTTTTCTTTGTTTGTTTATATGTTCCTGAAAATTAATAAAGAGAAATCATTAAAAAAAAAAAAAGAATGCTCGCATGGCCCAAAAGGTTTCAAGCCTTCTAGATGGGACAAATTAAACTCAAAACACCCAATGGTTCCACAATAATTTAACATTAGATCATAAAATAATGTATTGAAACCATACAGAATAAAAACAAAATTCTAAGGAAAATGGAAAGAGTTTTAAAAAGATTCACCCAGGTTCGTATGAAAGCAGGTACCAAATATCAGTTACTGAACAGAAACAAAGACCTACCAGGTAACTTGTAGTGGACAGTAAAGTATCAACTTACATAAAAGCTAAAACCTTAGTTGTTTCCTGTCAGCCTAAGAAACATATCCAAAAAAGTCTTTCTAACTGCCCCATTTTCTCCCCAGCCCAATGGAGTTTTCCAACCAAAATACCCCCCCCCAGTTTTGATGTAATTGGCTTGAATTAGGAATCAGGTGATTTCTAAAACTTATACTTGTGACTCATAATCTATGCTCCCTCTAAAATGTGGAGTCTTGTGAGCAAAAATTCTACTTTGTGAGCTACTGGCATTAAAGTTGTGAGTGAGCAAATTGGCTACTGCATAAATTAGTTTGCTCTGGAGCCATCCTTCCTGAGCTAAGACAAAAACGTGTGAGCCAGAGGCTAAAAAACCCTGTGAGCTAGCTCACACTAACTCAGTTTAGAGGGAATACTGGTCATAATTCAATTTGGGTTTAGTTCTAGGGTTGCCAGCTCTGAACTGGGTAATTCCTGGGGATTTGTGGGTGGACCCTGGGGATGGTGGGGTTTGAAGAGGGAGGGACCTCAGCTGGGTATAATTCCACAGAGTTCACCCTCCAAAGCAGCCACTTTCTCCAGGGGAACTGATCTCCATTGTCTGGAGATCAGTTGTAATAGTGGGAGATCTCCAGGCCCTACCTGGAGGTTGGCAGCCATGTTTAGTTCTCAAGTGCCTTTTCAGAGATATTTATTTACCTTTAAACATTACCTATGTTTATCCATTGATTTCACTGACATTTCTGTGGAACGAGATTATTTAAAGTGATTTATTCATAATAAAGAAAACTTTAATTACGGCTGTATTGCGTATAATCTACCTATTCAACAACCTTAGGAACAACAGATACTGCTAATATTTGTGAGATGTTTCTCAGGTCAGACTTTCAGTTGTACACAACAGTAATATCCATTATTTAAACCCTACATGATGTAATACATGCAGTACAATCCACCATCTTCCATGTAAAAATCCCCATAGGAAATCTCAGTGGCACATTTAGATAATTTTAGATTTTGGATTCAGTAATTTTATGCACCCTCCCTTCGGGCCCTGGCCTTCTGCCCCTCAATCTGCAAACACTGCAACCAACTCCACCAGTTAAAGTAAACACAAAATCCTTTCATGGTGGTTGCAACATAACACAGAAATATTAAGAATTTAATATGATTGCAGGTATTTAAACATTTAATTTTTAATCTCTTCATTGCACAGATGTTTTTCAAGTGCAATCTAATATTCAGTTCTGCCCTGCTGGGGGAGATCTCTGATTCCCCATAAATCTATTCCTGAGGGTCCCCACCCCCCAGGAGCATTTTGGGTGTGTGCGCATTTTGGGCTGCCATGAGAGGGAAGAATAAGGGAAATGACCTCATTTTAGGTGAGATACACACTAATTTGATTCTATGGCTTTGGAAGAAATTATTGTGGCTGCCACCATCCTCTGGAGGTTTGAGAAGCAGCAACAGCAACTGCTACCTTGTCTTCTCTCACTTTTGCAACAGAACGCAAAAGCAAAGTAGTAGTCAGAACTTTCTGTTTATAAGAACATCACTATGTCAACAGAAACATACACTGAGTTTCAGTATGTTAAAACTCCTTTTTCTAAAAGTCAAATAAATATATTTATTAAAATAGTGTTTCATGATAATTTAGTTGAAGTGTGTGCAAACTAAAGTGAAGCAGATATGGTCTATGGAACATATAACATCAGAGTATTCAGCAAGAAGTTTTTATACTGTGATCTTTTCTGAGCATTATGCAGCAGACAAAGGACTTAGCAACAGGTTTGCTTCTGTGGCTTACTCTGAATAATGTTATGATGACAACCCACCCAGTCTGAATTTGCCCACTGTGCAGAGTTATTAATTCTATGAACTTCAGAGGACTTATTGTTGATTAAGCACTCATCCAAAGCAGATGAGTGCCATCCTTTTCATTCTAAAAAGCAGTAATTTAAGTTCAACAAGGGTGCTCCCAAATTGCTAAGAATTGGAGCCAGGTGTTTTTTCCTCAAAGGATAAATGTATGCATGGAAAATGACCCTTCTGTTTGCCTAGAGGAAGCTTGCCAACCATAAATAACTACCTATTATTGTTACCAGATCCACCTTTGCTTAACTCTGGTGTGAATCCCATCAGGATTCCAGTGTAAGGTACACCAAAGTCCCATTGAAAGTGACACATTTTGTACACAGTTAAGAATGTAGATTCACTTGATTTCCATGGGATTTGGCCACTGTTAACTTTTGCCATATCATGAATGATTCTTATAATTTAAATTCAGGATCCACAGTAGAAAGGAAATTTTCTTCCCAACCAATCGAGCCATTGGCTATTATACTGAACATAGCCAGGGTTCTAGAGAGAGGAAAAGAGAGGGATGCTCCCACCCAATCTTGCAACTTCCTTTTAGCAGTACTAAACCCTAGAACTGTCCTGATTAAACAGTGGCCCATATATTAGACTATTAGATGACAAGTACATTGGCTCTGAGAGGGAAGCATCCAGAAGTCATCTGGAGCCTAACTTCAGAGGATTCTTTGCCTCATCAGTGCTCTCCGAATCCCTGAAAACCAAGGTTCATCCCCGCTCATGCCAGACGGGGGAGAACAACGGATGTGTTTTCCTAGATGTGGAAGGACATCTGAACATCATTTCACCACTAGGATGACTACATAAGGGTACTATGCAAAACGTTCACAGTATGCCCCACAAAAAACAGGTTTTCTCACTATTGTCATGGAACTTAAGAGGGTGGCACTGTAGAATGTGGGAGGTTAGTGCAATGGAATTTCTCTGTAAATTTGACATAATTTTAGGCCGGAAACCATGGTGCATGGAGGAACTGTCACTAACTGTTTACCAGACATTTGCTTTACCTGCGGATGCCTCAGGACATGGTAGAGCCAAAGGAGGGCTTTGTATTTTGATTTCTTCCTTGTTGGAAACAACGGAAGTGGTGTTTCATAATTACGATCATTTTGCGCAAGCCTTATTACTTAAGTACCAGAACTTATTTTGTTTATCTGCCATCTGGTGGGGTCAACGAACAAATATTGGTAACTTTACTTAGGCTGGAATCCTATTTACAAGACCTGAGGGCAGCTTATCTCAAGGCTTACAGTATCATGGGTGGCGACTTCAACGCAATGATCTCAGCCTATATGAAAAAAGTAATTATTGTTTCTTAAGGTCCCAAAGTACAGTTCTGCCTCTAAATAGGTGTTCAAAAGACACAACAGTCAACTATGCAGGACTCATGCTAAGTCAGGTAACAAACAGAATTAATCTCTTTATACTAAATGGGTCTTTCCCAAGTGATCACCCCAAAGAGTTTACATTCTAATCCGGGGACAGAATGAGCATTATAGACTATATCATGGTCTCAGAAGAGGTAGTCTAATATATAGAAGGCTTTGAGGTTGCCCCATTTTGGGAAAGTGATCACTTGCCCCTTGTATTAAAAATAGACATGCAAAAGGTAGACTTGCATACTGTGAAATCCCACAACCTCAGTTCAGGGACTCCTGATAATGTTACACACAATCGTCCCAGATGGAAATACTCAGTGGAAAGAGCCTTGACTGAGACGCTCCACTCTGAGTTGCTTAATACTATCTCCCAACGTCTAGTAAATGCAGACAACATAGAGTCTTGCCTGGAGAACTACGAGCAAATTTTGAGGGAGTTACAAAAAGGTCTGAAAGGCTCCTATTCGGCGCACCTAAAGTCCAGGGCAGATTTTCACAAACCATGGTTTGACAAAGAATGCAGAAACGCAAAGAAACTTCTTAGCGCAAACTATGCAAGATATAGATGCAATCCAGAGGCAGTATCTCTAACAACTTTAAAACACTTAAAAGCCCAGTATAAGGCTCTCATTAAAAAGAAGAAACAGGAAGACATTAGACTGTCCTGGGAGGAACTTAGTAAGGCAGTAAAGGAAAATAACTCAGCACAGTTTTGGAGACTGGTCTCTGGTCTTTCGGACAAGCCTGTAAAGATTTTGAGAAACACTATCTCTCCTGGAACCTGGGAAACCCACTTTAGGAATTTGTATAAAGAAATAATCACAAGATCCTCCAATTCTAGGGAAATTGACAATCTTCCAAACTGGCCCCCTGTAGATCACTCGGAGGTGAAACAGCTTATCGACACCCTGAAGCCTAGTAAGACAAAAAATTGTCACTATTATATCAGCACTTTCTCTACCATTAGGCATGGTGTAATACTCATGTCGAACTGGGAAAAAAATAATGGAGGTATATTTCTATCAGTAAACTGAGGTGGAAGCAGATTAGTGATCATAGGGAGCAGACACTGAAGATGCATGGAAACATCTGAATAGCAAGTCTCATTTCAAACAGAATGTTGTTCTACTAATTATGTCCCTTTGGGCAGACTTGGTGGGGAGGGCAGCAGCACTGTAATCAATCAACTAAATGCATTTCTTCCTCTGTTTACTTATGCCAAGGAAGTAGTCCTCAGTATTTTTTTTTTAAGTTTGAGCCAGTTAGCATTACTATACCGTTACTCTAAGAAGATTGTACAATGGTAAAAATATTGTAATGGTACAATAGCACCAATTTCAATTCTCTTTTAAAGGAAACTGGTGATCATAGCAAGAAGTTTGGTTGGAGGTAGACAATCGGAACAGTACTTTCCAATATGTGCAAGAAAGAAATTCTTCAAATGTGTTCATACACATTTAAGCAGCTCACCAAACAATCGACTCCACATGAAAGATGTAAGCAAAAGCAGTGGAGGCTCGAGCAGCTGTACTAGTCAGATTTTTTTAAAAAGTTCTCTTGCTACTTTTGCTTAGCACTTCAGAGTATTATAGAAAAGCAGTTGAAAGGTATAACTAAACTAAGATACCAGAATAGTCAAGTTTCTACTGCATGTGAAGTTACAGTTGAATAAGCAGTATGTTGAACTACACATAGACCTGTTCTTCCAACAGAATATTTCAAAGCAAATAAAATTATGAATCACCATGTCATTTCTACTATAGTCTCCTCTTGAGTTTTCATTTTCTGCATCCAGCCTTCAGGACAATTCTTTGTTTCTCCAGACAACTCTGAATAAAAACAATGAACTTCCTTATCTGTACCTTCCTATTGTTATGTTAATTAGAAGGCAATCACCAAATTGAGTGATAATGTTCTATATACATGATGAATCAGTGAACTGAATCCCTGAATCATAACATCATCTTTGGGGGGGGGGATGAATGGTGAGTTAGTGAAAATTTCTGTTTAGCATTGGAATTTTGTTATTCGTTTTGGAGAAAAACAGATGACATTGATCTTTCAAACATGACACATTTGGAAATATCAGTATATCACATTTTACAATATTTAAAAGTCACAAGGCTAGAAGGATGTCACTATCTCCTTTAAAGTGAGTATTCCCTCACACTACCCATGGATTCCAAAAACATAATACGGTATTCTCTAACAAACAGAAATCATTACTGTACCTTGTCAGACATTACAAATAACTAAATATAAAAGATGCTGGAATTCCTTCATCCAGCATCATTAATTTCAGCGTAACTATGTAAATAATAGATCCATTGTTTCTCATTATTACCCAGCATTTCTATATGCCTTTCCTTTGAATACTGTCATATCCTTAGATATGCAAATTGCCCAGAGTTGCTCCAACAAAAAACCCATTAAAAATATCACAGTTGTATGATTCATTTCACCAAGCACTGTTTCCATTCAATCTACTCAAATTATTCTACATTGGGGAGGAGGGAGTGAAATCCACTGATTCACAGCATCACACAGCAGCATCCATGTTTTTTCTTGTTGTGTCAGGTCATCAATATTCATAAAATGAATTTGACCAATAGCAGCTGTTCAAGTATAAAGGAGTAATTTCCCACAACATGCAGAGAAACTAGGGATGCTTCAACACCTGCCAGTTTGGCTCACATCCTGTTCGCCAGTAAAGATTAGGCGGCTGATTAATCAGTGACCTGTTTGGCTGTTTGCAACCTATTTGTAACTCTTTGTGGGAAAAGGTTACAGCCATCAGAAGCTACCTTGCAAGTGTTGTGGGATCCTGCAGAGGAAATTTTGTTCTGTAATCAGTGCAGTTTGGGGGTAGGAGGCAGAAGCCAACTCCTAGCTGATGGTGGGGCTCAAATGGAAGCATGTTCATCTGATCTCCTATCCTGGAAACTGCGCTACATCTCAGACCTGCTAAGATAAGAAGCCTTGTTAATAAGCCTTCTCTCCTCCCCACCCCAAGCTGATAGCTTGGGCCATAAAAAGTGGAGGAGGTCACTCCTGTTCTCCTAGCCCCAGCTCTCAGGTTTTCTGTAGGGAAGAAACAGGTTGCTTCTCCCCACCACAACCTGTCAGCTGAGGCTGCAGAGAAAAGGAACAGATTAGATGGACTTCAGAAAAAGGAGAGGAACAATTTCTCTCTCTCCTCTCCCTTTAGGAATAGGGATATTAGGAACCAATTGCTTCCATTTCCCCAAAAAACTTGGAAGGAAAGGCTGAAAAATTCTGTCTCCTTTCCATTTTGCAATGGGGAGATTAGAAGCATTATTTATGCCTCCTTCTGCCACTTGGAGGGCAAAGGAGAAAAAGTCCCTCCTCCCTTTTGTAAAAGGGAGATTGGAAGCTTCCCCCCCCCCAGGTTGCAGAGGAGGAAAAAGAAATTACCTTTCTGCTCTCCCTTTTGCAATGGGGGAATAAGAAGTGATTGGCTTCTGTTCTCCAACTTCACTGTGTAGCTATTCTTATGAGGGGTGAGATGGATTCACAGCTGATGCCCCATCAGCTTTGATTCTGATTCTGATTCTCCCTGAAGCTTTCTGGTGTCTTAGCAAAATTAGGCTAGGATACAGGGAAGTGCTAGGAGATCAGAGCCCAATTCCCAGCTGATTAGAGGATGTGTAGGCATTTGACCAATAGCAGCTGTTCAAGTTACTGGATGCAAGCTGAAGATATCCTTGATAGGCTGACAGTCTGAGCATGGTTGTCCATCACAAGATGTTTGACTGCCAGTCAGTTTTAATATGAAATTTGCAGCAGCATCCCTAATAGCAACATCACACCACCGAGAAATAGACCTATGCATGTTATAGGAATAAGTGTTATTACATGAGTTATGAGTGCTGGAAACTAACACGTAAAAAATGATGACTTTGACATGGTAACTGCAAATCTCAAAATAATACATAATAGTATTGTGATGCAGTTAATGTCTGAAGTAGATGTTTGCTGATCTGTAATGGGGGGCAGTGCGTGCATCCATTACTTGGATCACCAGTTTGCCCCTGCTAGGTTTTTTTTTGGTAAGAAACTAGCCTTTCATTTGTGACACTGTTAACTATTAAAGAGGTCAGATTTCCAAGACAGATAACTAGACTCCAAAGGGAATCCTCAGAGCACAGAGAGACAAGATATGGGCTACACACAGCAATATTATTTTCTTTTTTGATTATTTGTGATGTTTGGCAGCAACATGGACTCCCAGTTCAAAGTCTACTGGCAAATGTGCCGGTTGGCCCTGCATATGCTGCTCTTAGATTGGACTCTTTTCAACTGTTATTGCCATTGGCATCTTGAATATTGCAATTATTTCACACAAACCAATACATACAAGATGTCAGTCATTTGGTTTTACATACTGCAGTTGTGTTTATATATTTGTCTACTGCCTATGGGAAATAAAACAGCTTCTTGAGAGTGAGCTGCCTGATCCTTCATACAGAATATGTGGCAGGTTAGGCTTCTAGGTAGAAGTAGTTATCAAAAGAAAGAATACAATTTATGTTGCCTCTGACCTTTAAAAAATGGTGATCTTGGGTCTGAGTGTTCCCAAATCCCTGCTATCAGAGAAGGAAGATATTCTGATAAACACCAGAAGCAACTTAGCCGAAAGTTTACATCTTCCCCATTCTAGTTCAAATCCCTCCCTTGAGCAATGCTTTTTTTTTTTAAGCTTTTGGATGAAATACTGCAATGTATTAAATAAGTCCCATCCCCCAGACACTTTAATGGCTCCAAATTATGTAGGACACTTTGCATTTATAACATAAATAACAGATGAGAACATTTTTAAAATTACGCTTCAAACTTTGTTGGTAATAACATCATAATTGTAATTAATGCACACTCTGGGCTATAACGTTTCTCCCCTTTATCATTTTTGTAGATACTTATTGTGTCTTGGCAAAAAGCACCAAGTTGCAGGAAAGGCTGGATAGTCCAGACCTTGTAGACCTAACAAAAATATAATGTATCCTTTAAAAATAAAACAGAATTTCCACTGTTCCCACATGGTAGCATGATGTGAAGCGCAGAGAAAAATGCAAGTGCATGAAGGGGCTCTACAAAATCAAAGTCACAACAGGGAAACTGGAGTGTAGCAGGTAAGGTCCCTTGGCCATTTCTGACTTCTAGACACAGCAACCAAACACATCATGGGCTCTCCAGAGCTTTGGGTTTGACAGCCCTCAGAGATAAACAGTATAATGCTAAGAGTAAAGAGTGTGCCATAGTGTCAACTAGGCATCTGACTAGAAAGAGTATTTGTATTTTTATTTCCCCATTTGACTTCCACTTGCACTGTACAGTGCTCTCCCTTTCTCCTCATTTTGTTCTCACCCCTGAGCCAAATCCTCAACTCCCAAGGGATTCTCAAGTAAGCAGTCACCCTTTTCATTGTTCTCTCCCCTTCCATAATCTCCAATTGCTTCTCTAAGTAACAAAGTTGAAATATCTACATTTATACAATGAAGGAATAAGATAAGGATGACTGGATTACAAATGTTCTAAGTAGTAACACAAGGAGAGGATTTATTTATAACATAAAATTTCAAATGTACACAAGTGAGCTTAATCGGGTAAAATTAAGCCAGTGGGAAAATATCTTTAAGCTAAATAGGCTCGCCAAGTCCCCCCGGGGGGCGGGGAAACCCCTGCCCCAGAAGTCCGTTCCCCACCGCCAGTGGATCGGGCCCCGGGGGGAACTCCACCCCGACGTGCACGTCACCCAGAAGTGATGCAACCACGCCGGGCATGCTAGGGGTGGGGCCACGGTCATCTGAGGGAAAACTCTATGGTTTTCCCTCGGATGGTTGGGGCCCTGCCCCCAGCGTGCCCGGCATGCTCCAGCCGCAAGCCAGGAGTCCTCCACTGCGGCTCAATTCTCACTTGGCAACCCTAAAGCTAAATCATTACAAAACCAATGATGAAGTTACTGCTTCATTTGTGTACTTTATGTTCATTTGCTAGTCAAATGTGCAGTTTGCTAGCTTTACATTAATTATCTGGAGGTTTTGGAAGGTCTTTCCCTTCTTCCTCTTATCTTTTTATCTGGGAACTGCTATGGATAGTGTCGTTGATTTGGACCAAGGATATATGGGTTCAAATCCATAATCGTGCATGAAGCACACTGAAAGGCCTTGGACCTTTCTGAGCCAACCCTCTTTGGAGGATAAAATAAGATAACCGCAAGGGAAGCATACAAATATAATAAAAATAAAACCATTTTAGTGTTTGGCTTGAAAGAAAAACCACACACAGGAAATTAAATATATACAAGGAGAGAAAAAGACATCTGCCTACTTAAGGGGCAAAATTGGTTTTCTGAGTTACAGGGCCCAAACAGGTCAGCTTTCAGGCACAGTAGCACATAAAAATTTAACACACATCCAGGCAATGGGTACGTGAATGCTGCATACACACAGTTATTCTGCTTAGGTACAGTTGACTCTTGCAGGCAGGGATGCAGCAGAATAGGTGACAGTAATGCTGACAAAATTTCACCACCAGCTTTGACCAGGGAACTTAAAAGTGGACTACATCAAGCCTATTTAAAAATGAACATTTAGAAGTCCAAAGGAAAAGAAATCAAAGGACATATTCCACATAATAGCACCAAATTGAATTGGTTTTGGTACTTAATATACCATGATAGGTTAGTGGGGTTGCTACATCTCCCACTGGAAGTGGGGGTCTCCTGGTGCTAAGCCCCACCTCATCGCCACTGATCAGCTGGCTGGTGGGGGAGAACTTACCCCCCAAAAGAGGGAAAATCCTACCATGTGCAGTGACATCTCTACATAACTGCCTACATGACCTGGAAGTGAGACTATCAATTCTGGGACGTCACAGGCGATGCCCTGGTATTTGGCATTGACTTCTGATATTTGGCTTCTGGTATTTGGGTTCTAAAGGGGCCGCGGTGGCTCAGAGGTTAAGACACTGAGCTGCAGACCAGAAGGTCTGCAGTTCAGCACTTCAGGACCCTAGTGCTACGTGATGGAGTGAGCTCCTGTCTCTGGCCCCAGCTCCTGACAACCTAGCAGTTTGAAAGCAAGAAATTGCAAGCAGATAAATAGGTACCGCTTTGGTGGGAAGGTAACAGCATTCCATGTGCTTTGGCATTTAGTCATGCTGGTCACATGGCCATGGAAACGTCTTCAGACAACGCTGGCTCTTTGGCTTGGAAACTGAGATAAGCACCACACCCCAGAGTCAGATTCAACTAGCTTTCAAGCAAGGGAAACCTTTACCTTTCTTTGGCTTCAACGTTTGGTATTTGGCATCTGGTATTGGGGCTTCAACTTGTAGATCCGCAGCTCGATGAGCAATAATGCACACAAATGCACACCGTGCATGATGGTCCTCCTGTGATCTGACTGCTGCTGTTGTGCATAGTCCCAGTCAGAGAATCAGCAACTGCACTGATAGCTGGACATGAAGCCAGGGGCTGGATTCATTCCCACTCCCAAATTGTTCTCTCTTATCCAGCAAATAGCTAATTAACATGACAGCTGATTTTGTGACAGGACTATGTTCATGCAGTTGCAACTACTACTGCATGCATACACAGTTGGATCAGAGTTAACTGTTCTTACTGAACAAGGTCATCTCACATGCAAGCAGAGTTTCACAAGAGAGGCTATATATATAAAAAAGAATCTTGTATCATCACCTAGCTCTGTCTGCCAAAGCCTGTGCAGTCATCTCAATAGTAGTTTTTTTTGTTTATAACAGGGTGATCTAAGATCTAGGTTGCTTCAGATGGAGTTGAAGTTTGCAATCTGAGGATCCTGAATCCATTATTTTATCCAGATGCTTAGATCAGCTGAAGCCAGTTGTGTCCTTTACCACTTTAGGCTGATCTCCAGATTTGCCTAAGGTTGCCGGACTGAGCCTGGCAACCAGCAGGAGGTTTGGGGGGGAGGGGTGGAACATGAGGGGCCAAATGGAAATTCTGGGAATTCCTAGAATTGTACCCAGAAGTGACATGCTGACAGAGAGGCTGGCAGTGCTTTCTTTTCTTTTTCTCCTGCCACCCCTTGGAGTGGCAGTGGACAACAAAACCAATTGGTGACAACCCTACCTGTGCCTTTTCCTAGGGAAGACTGACCAAGCTATAGTTATCTAAGCTCTAGTAACATTTAGACCGAACAAATGTATCCCTTGCTAAGTGGGAATGTTTTTGAAGTGGTTTTGGAAGTCACAACTCATTTAAAGTATGACTGCTAGAGGAATTACAGTGGAGCTCAATATAGTTTCATTTACATTGGCTGCCTATTCACTTTTGAGCTTAATTCAAAATTCTAGGGTTGATCAATAAATGCCCTGAATGGTCTGGGGCCTGATTGCTCAACCTCTTTGTCACGATTGCCGTTCCTCCCAAGTCCCGAATATCCGGTTGCCGTTGTGAGACCTCCTGCCGCTTCGAAACTGGCACCTCAGAATGTGAACGGGCCGTGTATTAAGGTCATACACCAGCTTACGTTCCTGGTTTGTTCGGTCGTGCGCACCCTCTCTCTCTCTTGCTGCTCACGATCCGTTCCAGCTTCCTCCCCGGTGCCTTCCGTTTCTCCACTTTATTTAGTCTCACAATCAACATCTGCTACAAGTAACAATCTTCCCCATGTGTTTCCCATCCACCCCGTTCTCTAGTTGTGTTTTCCTGTTTCACGTGTGTCTCTCTCTGTATCCCTGCTCTCTGTGTCCCGGCTTCAGGATCGTGGGAAGTAGCGGCTCGCTCGGTGCCTTCCTCGTTGGACTCCGTACCAACGGCTGGTAAAGGTCCTCGTAATTTCACTCGAGCTCGTCCCTTCCTGGGTTTCGAACCATGGTCTCCCTGGCCCCCAAATGCGGCTCCCGAACCCCGTTCCTCTGTGGGTAGAACCCGCGGCGGGACACTCTTAGATCAACATTTGAAATCTCTTTGACCTCTGAAACATGGTGAGAGGGGGAAGTGACAGTGTCTTTTCTGAGATGGTGCCATATTGGTGTTCTCCCCCCGCCCAATCAAATTGTCATGAACACTGATTGCATTTCAGTGGGCAGTTTTTGTTTTTGTTTTTAATAATGCTATTGAGCTTTTTTGAGAGTCTTCTCTTGAGAGGTATAATTTGATTTTCGTTTCTGTCTCCTTTCTCCTCCAACATCTGTTGAATGAATTTGATTACAGAGCTGTTTAAACTTATCAGGATGTTCAAAAGATTCTGATTTTTATCACTTTAATAATATGTTGTTTAGAATACTTTCAGTTGAAAAACAAGATAGAAATATTGCATATATAATGAATAAACATGATTATGAACATTTATTTATTCCAAAAGAAAATTTTGCTAATCTCCCTAAGATTCTCATGATTAATCATATATTAAAGAATTTGCAAGCAATTAAAAGGGCTACGATGTTTATTATATCTTTACCTCACTATTGCATCAAACAATTAAATACACTTTGATCCAAGAAGAAAAGAAAATGTCACAAGGATTTATTACTTGGCATATGAAGGAATGTAGTAATTTTCTGATGCTTACCATCAATATAGTAGCCAACATTTGAGCCTCAGTCATTAACTTCACAACCGATAAAGAACTTTATGTGTAATTTAGGCTTACAAATAGAATTTTTTCTTAAATGACGACACTAAACTGGTTGGAATACAGTACATTATTGGTCAACAGGAAAACAGTATAAAAGGAATAACTGAAATGACATAATGATCAAAACATCCCTCATTGTGAAATTAAAGGTCACTGTAGTTTGCAAGTAAAATGTTTACTGGAACATACCGAGGCTGTAATCCTGACTATGATTATTATCCAGAGTATCATGAGACAGATGGAATCAAACAATGATGGGTATAAACCCCAAAGTAAATTCAATGGACAAAACTGATAGGCCCCCCACACACATACACACACACTACCCAGGATGTAGAACATCCAGTGAGAGTATAGATGCCAGACTCCAGGTAGGATCTGGTGACCCCCCAGAATTACATCTCATCCCCAGACTACAGAGATCAGTTCCCCCTGGAGAAAATGGATGCTATGGAGGGTGGACTCTGTGGCACTGTACCCCCACTGAGGCCCCTGTCCTCCTCAGGCTCCATCCTCGAGCTCCAGACGTTTCCCAACCTGGGGGTAGCAACCAGTGTTCCCTCTAAGCTGAGTTAGTGTGAGCTAGCTCACAGTTTTTCAGCCTCCCGCTCACACATTTTTTGTCTTAGCTCAGGAAGGATGGCTCCAGAGCAAGCTAATTTATGCACTAGCCATATTGCTCGCTCACAACTTTAATGCCAGTAGCTCACAAAGTAGAATTTTTGCTCACAAGACCCCGCAGCTTAGAGGGAACATTGGTAGCAACCCTACTCCCCACCCCCGCCAGTGACCAGGGAAGACCTGGCAACCCTAAGTGAAATGGACTAATTGAGATATCAAGAAACATAGACCAACTCCAATGATACAAGTTTGTTCAATAGAAAGAACAGAAATGCAATTCACATGCCTGAATAAGCTAACTAATCTTGTTAGGATATGCATTTATGTAAAATTAGTCCCTGCATCTCTATCTGAAAGCAGCACTTAGACCCTTTTAATTTTTATGGTCTATGGCAATAAAGAATTGTAATCATTTAACAATCAGACTCTTTACCATTCAGATTGGTTTTCTAAGGTCTGTCACTGCCAATAGCTCTCCAATTTAACAGTGGTGGAACTAAACTCATCCCCCCCACCCCGCTGCATTCTGGTTTCACATTATTGAAATAAGCTAAAGCTTCCTGACCAAGCTGCAACACACCCAGATGTATCATCTATAATTCTATCCCTCTCATATCACTGACTGATAAAAAAGGCAATGCGGCAGGCACACTGCTTCATGTTGAACATGATCACACAGTTATGGGCCAGGTTTTCTTGACCTTTCTTATTGGCGGTTCAAGGCTCTGCTTTTCATCAGAACTGTTTCAACTAAATCTGTTATAAACTGCTTCAGCAGAGATTACACATGTTAAGTAAACACACTTGTTTAAGAGCAGGGCATGTCTCAAGAACTTAAAATAAAACCATATGTGGATTCTAAACATTTGTTACAGTAGTTCAGCTGCTGTGCTTTTGTAAATGCTTTGACCCCAAAGATTTCATGACAATGACCTTAAACACATACACAACAACAACACTGAGAAGCCGATTAAATAAACAAAATCTTAAAATTTATGAAAGCTTAAAATGGCAACTGAGGAGCATAAACTTATTAGGTTACTAGGTTACACTTGTAATCATTCTTAAGCAACTAGAAAAGAAATCACATGACAGTAGGAAACTTCTTCACAACATATGCTAAGCCTAGAACTCTTTTAAACAGTGATGTGCCTCAATTTTTTGCCATTGGGAGTTGTCTTTGTTTAGCTATTCTTGACTATTTTAACAATGCATCTTGGAATAATAATAGGCCATCGATGTTTGGTGTTCGCTATAACTAGGGTTGCCATCCCCCCCAGTCAAGGTGGGGTTCCCCCCGATTTTGGGGACTCCAATGCACCACTGGATAGCTGGCTGACAGGGGGAGCCCCACTGCCAAAAAGCCCCCTCCCACATTGGCGTTGCCAGTGTGATCACGTCGTGGGGGGTGACACTCTAGTTTTTGGCCAAAGAGTTTTGCTCAAAACCTAGAGTGTCATCCCCCCACATCAGCAACATGATGTCACTTAGGGGTGACGTCATCATGCCCCATGTGCAAAGCACGCATGGCAGGAGATCCCGACAATGACCCAGAAGCCCCCCGCTGGATTGGAGGTAGGACCTGGCAACCCTAGCTATAGCCTGTTTTCACACCTGAAGCAAAAAAGACAAACATGGCATAACTAACTCATTCATATGAAAATAACCTGTCAGAGCTTTAAGTAGGTTGATGACTACCAGTATTCATTATCACATTGAATAATATGTGTGTACCTCTCTGCCTGTTCACCCTCTCCAGTTGCAAGATCAGTTTGGGCGGTCAAAACCCCAATGCCTCTTAAGAAGTACAGAGAGTACTCCACCTTTCTGTGTTATACCTCTGAGGATGCTAGTCACAGCTGCTGGCGAAACGTCAGGCACCACAATGACAAAACCACAGCCAGAAAATCTAAACTACTAATGAACTCCGGCTGTGAAAGCCTTCAACAACCTCTTAAGAAGGTTGCCCTTCAGATTTACACATAGAGAAGTAGCTAAGGGAACCTGGAAATGAGGACAACATGTCTCCATTCACATAGATCACTTTTCTCTAGCTCATTTAGAATGATATCCAGAAAGTCAATGAGGCAGTACTTTGGATACGGAGAGTCAAAAGCTACCTTCAAAACAGCTCTCACCAGCTGAGTAGGCCCATAGTCAGGGTAGTGCAAACAGGGGCAGTACCCCAACAGTCATTTGTCATTCCCCTCCAATCAGCAATAGGGCTTGGTGTGAGGTCTGTCAAGAAGAGGAGGAGGAGGATTTATACCTCGCCCTTCACTCAGAATCTCAGAGCAGTTTACAATCTTTTTCCCTTCCTCTCCCCACAACAGACACCCTGTGAGGTAGGTGGGGATGAGAAAGTTCTGAGAGAACTGCTCTTGAGAGAACAGCTCCGAGAGAACTGTGACTGACTCAAGGTCACCCAGCTGGCTGGGTGGGGAATCAAATCTGATTCTCCAGATTACAGTCAGCCGCTCTTAGGGGGGGTGGGGGCGGAGTAAAATCATGTTGGGGTAAAACAGAGATAGATAGATTAAGGAATGAAGGAGTAAAAATGGTGTTGCAGAAAGAGAACACAGAGAACAGGACTGTGTTCCACACTAGTCCTATAGAACTCTTATTGCCGGAGAAGTTATTTTTGACAGAAGACAAATAATAAGGGATTTAGGCCCAGAGCTAAGGGAGCACAAATCTTTTCCTAATATATGCACCCCCACAGGAATCTTATTCACAGGGGAGGGTTGTGGGATTTGCTGCAAAGATAGAAAGTTGCTGGGAACATGCCACTGTTGCTTGACCCTATTTTGGTCACTTAGAAAAGAATCCTATTCACAGCCTGATCCTATGCATTTCATTTATTTTATTTACTGTATCTATAGTCCATCTTTCTCACTGAGACTCAAAATGGAATACACAGCGTAAATCAATGTAATCAATCAGATGAGGCATCTATTAAACAATGCAATAAGAGTGGGATTACAGCAATTTGAAACAGAGCAAAAATCATTATGTGGTACATCCAACAATGCAGAAAATGGTATTACAAAGGCAGAAAGCAATGCAGTAAGAACAGCAAACAGATAATACATAACATACCGTGATATAGACCACAGTCCTGTTCCTTTTACAAAAGCTCCTTTCTGAACCATTCCATTATCATATAGCCCTATTACCTTTATAAAAATGGCCTCCTGATTCACTCTGTTTTAGATACTTTGCAGATAGGGTTGCCAGGTCCCTACCTCTTGCCAGTGGGGGGCTCCAGCTCGCTGTCTAGTAGATCCTGGTGAGCTGCCACGATGACATCATCCAGAGGTGACATCATTGCGCAGGGCACATTGTGGGGGGCACACTAGAATTTGAGGAAAACTCTATGGTTACCATAGAGGTTTTTCTTGGATGCGAGAGTATTCCCCCGCAATTTGCCCTGCACAGACGGGGTTGCTCGGGATGGGGCTCCCCCTGCCGGCCAGCTGAGTGGTGGCAGATTGGAGCTCCCGAAAGTGGGTAAATCCCACCCCCATTGAGGGGATGGCAACCTTATTTGCAGAATGACAAAAGTATGGAAGCTTTCCTAATTTCCTCAGAAAGGCCATTCCACAAAATGGGAGCCACAACAGAAAACACATGTGTATGGGCAGTTGCTGATCTTACCCATTTGTTGGGTGAAACTACTCAGAGCTTTGAAATAGTGATTTACAGAGGAATGAAGGCTGTATTTACATTTTCAGGTTTCAGTAACTGGAAGAAAGTTCCCCACACTTCTTTAATTCTGCAAACTATGTAAAACAGTTATGGAGGAGCATTTTCATAAAGCTACTACACAACAGGACCGTAGTCTTATGCCACAGTGTATGCTATATATTACTGATTTGTTGTATATTCTATCATGCTCTTACAGCATTGTCTTCTTTTTTTGTAATTCCATTTTCTGCATTGCTTGACATAGCATGTCTGATACCTTCTTGCACTTTTCTATTTTTTGAAATCCTAGTCCCACTGCATTGCTTATTAGATCTCACATACTATTTAATGATATTGTTCTATACCATGTAATTTACCTTGAGTCTCAAGTAGAAAATTGGTAAATACATAATGAAGTATAGATAAATACAAAAGAAAGAAATAATAATTGGCTGTCTACCACTATACTCCTCCCCCCCCCCTAAAAATTTTCTGGCTACAGGCTTGCTGCTCAGCCATTCAGTCCGTGCCTATTTACCCAAGTGCATGTTGTATTCTTTTGCTCACCTTGCTTCCCCGTCATGGGTCCCAATGGACTTTGTGCCTACCAGAGCCAAATTGCTAGCAGCTTAAATAGGGAGAGATGTAATGAGAATGACCATAGACTAGGGAACTAGATGTACATCACCACAAATACAGTGCAGGTAACTGCTTTAGTACCATTTCTCCAGGGCCTTAATCTGACACCTGATAATTCCCATGCACTCATATTGTCGCTAATATAACTCATATCTCATATGGAAAGGCCTCAAAGGCAAAGTGCATCAATGCAGTTTAGAGAAGCATACAAACAGAAGCTCTCAGTTCTTCTCCCTTGCAGTTTAGAGAAGCATACAAACAGAAGCTCTCAGTTCTTCTCCCTTGCAGTAGGCACAATCAGTCTCCCTTCCTGAAGAGGGCTTTATTAGAGGAAATGTTGTCTCCCTAAAAAACAATAAATCATTTCCATTTTTACTGATCCAATATGCAAGCATCATATTGTTTTCCCCTGAGCCTTTGACATTTTGACTCTTTCCTGAAGACAATTTGAACAAACAGAAGATTTTAAAAGTAAAAATGGAATATAGAGAAGGCTTGAAAACATTTTATATAGCTACTTCTAATAAGCAAATGGCTGCATGATCAATAATAGAAAGAGAGCAAGGCACATTATACAAACATGCTGAGAAAAACTGCAGATGTCAGCAACAAAAGCAACTCAACTCTCACAGTTTGCTTTCAGCTCTGCAACCAACTAGAATATAACAGCAGCAACATCTTGTAACTGTAAAGTATAATATTGCAGGAGGTTTATAAGTAAACGAATGTCTTTTTACAATGCAAACAGAATTAGAGTGTTTGGTTTAAGCACCTGTTTTCTTTTTTCTTTTTTGGCCCCCCCGGAGGCGATTTTTTAATTGCATTTTTATAAAGACTACAAACTACAACAGAAATAGGGAAGGGGACTGCATTAAGGGATAAAGAAAAGATACCCACTACCAGGGGTCATTTCGTAGAAAAAGAGCTAGGGGGACTCATTAGCATAACTCATTAGCATATGCCACACCCACTGACATCACCGGAAGTGTGTCCTCCCCACAGCCTGTGGCGACCTCCAGCGGGCATCAGCAGGGAGCTCCAGGCCCCGCCCTCCCGCACCTCACCCGGGGGATGGCGTCCCCCCGCGTCCCCCCCCAATGACCCCTGCCCACTACTATCTAAAAACCCAAGAGAGGAGATCATCTAGTTAGCTTGGCACACGTTATCTCTCAGTCACGCTAATCCCATTAGGAACTGATTCAACTATAGTATCATCTTTTTCATCTCTTAACTATCACTGTTAACCCAAAAGACCCCTAAGCATCTAGTATATTAAAAAAAATGTTTTTCAAAGGCACAATTCAGAGTCCTTCAGCCTTCATTTCCCCTTGCCCAGTCTCTTCTGCAGTTTATAAGGACTTTTAGGGGCAGCTGCCCCTTTCTCTGATAGAGAGTCCTCTTCGGAAGATCCCGAGTCCAGCTCGCCGCTGGACTTACTGTCCATCCCTTCTTTTTCTTCCTCCTCTGGCTCTCCCATC
>NW_015173682.1:561827-572092 GCF_001447785.1 Gekko japonicus | reverse complement strand
CTCAACTGTGTTTGCTGGGTGATGATACATTGATTCATTGTTGACAGCTGCTGCTTGAGATTATTCATCTGGTCCAGGAGAAAGCGCATGGATTCCACCAATGTCTTTGCCAGCTCGCTGGCTGCTTCCGGTCTTGGGCTCTCAGTCCCTTTCGCTTTGAAAAGTTTCTCTTTCTCCGTTCTCTTCCCCGCCAATTTTGTGGATTGTTTACTTTAACCGATATTTTTAAAGTCTCTGAATATGTGCTTGTATGCTTGAGCTCGCCTTGGTAAGTCTTTTTTAACAGTTTTATTCGCTTTTTCTTCCGCTCCCCCCCCCAATTCGCTTTTAAGTACGTGCATTTGGGAGACGTCCCTCTCCCGCTCGCCTCACTTTCTGTTCTGTGGGGGGTTTGGGGAGCTTTCTTTTCCTTTTATTTAAACGCTTAGATTGAACTCATGTTCATAGTTGGTCCTCAGACCTTGTTTAAGCTCTGTTTCTTTCACTCAACCTCCTGCGTTTGCCCCGGTCAGCGTCGCTTGGTTCCATTCGGTCTCATAGCATGAAGAACCTTCGAGACGGAGAGGTGCCTCAATTCCCCGGCATCACGCCGGTGAAGAGGCAACCCTTTGAGAGTCCCATGGCCAGAACCCCTTCAGCCGGGTCTCTGGGGGGGTGACGATCCTGCACACACCCTCCTTCAGCCAGAGCGCAGCTTCACCCCTGGAAGGTCCAGGAGCTGTGACTGCTCAGCGTGCCGCCATAAACCGGAAACTTAAGCACCTGTTCTCAAGAGAAAACTGTTAGGCAACAATCAAAATGGATGAAGGTTTCTCGGGCTTGCAATTAGATGTTGATCTAACCTCAGTCCAGAGAAACATTTAGGCATTTTGCTGATTTGTATTTACAAGTACTCTTTGGGTGGCTTTAGCAAGTCACTTTCACCTTCAGTCACCCATCTGAAGAATGGAATTTAAAATCTAACTCGAGGTGTTCATAGGATGCATAGGGATATCTCACCCACCCATCAGTTAATATTCAGCACTTGATGGCTCACAGCTGTATGTCTCTATTGAAAAAAAATTGTGATGAGACAGCCATTACATGAAATGAAAGCTCATCTGGGGTTTATTAATGTGTTTTGGTTCATTGATATATCTAAGATATCATTTCAAGCTACTGTCAATGCATGATGAACATGCTTGTGTGAACCACCCTTTACACTTTGAAGGATACTACTCCAAACTTGCAAGCAAGTATATAAAGCAGATCCACTGCTATTCTGGATAGCATACAGTTCTATACATTGAATATTTTCAGCTCTCATTTCTGTATGGCATGGCCTTTCCTACCACATCAAGTGGCATATTAAAAAGGCTAAAGGTAAAAGTGCCTCAATGATCACCCCTGGACACATGATTCAATAAAACCAGATAGTGGGCAATTCATCTGTCAGGGATGGGTGGGTTAAGTCTCCTCATCCTTTACCCTGCCCACTAAGACACATGCTGAACTGGGGTCATACATAGCTGTAATGGAGTTTTAAATAGTGCTGGGAAGATGCAGTCACGGATCTCCCAGCATCTCATCTGTTTTGACCCAGAGTCTATTCAAGTTCATTCGGCATTTTGACATGAATCTTTGCATACAGAGCTTGAGTGTCCTTACTCTGTTAACGATTCTGTCACTATAATTTCAGAGTTCAAGATTTATTCAGCTGCTCGAGCCTGCGACACACACACACACACAAACACACACACACAAATGTTTCTTCTAACTATGAGATTGTGAAAACTGAATTAAAAATATATACAGTTATTAGGTAATTCGGTTTTTCTCACACACATGCATAAATATTTATTCTAGTTCAATGCAACTGTATGTATATCACAAAAGATATCTAAAGTCTCAAACAAAAAAAAAGAGTGGGTGGGTGAATGGGAGGGAATTGCACTGATGTCTAATAAAATTACACTGTGAACTTACTTTGGTCCATCCATTCAGTCTGTTTTACATTTTGGCAAGAGTTCTGTACAGCTCAAAAAATACCACAACAATATGCCACCATGAGCCTGTCTGTCTCATAAACATCAGCTTCAAGTACACAACAAACACATTTTTAAAAATCTATTTTTAAGACAGCATTAATTAAAACCATTTAATGAGAGCACTGGGCTGTTATGAAATCAAGGTTAGATAACAATGAACTGCATGTGACTACATGGAACCGCCACCAAAGATTCAACATGGCCCAAGCCATCATGTTCGCTTGCCAACCCGGTGAAGAGAGGGAGGGATGTTAATATCAGCAAGAGACCTTCTCTGCCAGCTCACGCAATCTGGTTAATGGAAAAATAAAACCACTTAAGCCTTGGCCGGTACAATATTGCTATTGGGGGGGGGAGTTTTAATGGGCTAGGCTCTTAACCATGCAGAAAACAAGCACATTCATTTGAATTGTAAATAGTTACTCCAAGCAGAGGCTCTCTATTCCCCCCCCCATGAGAAACTGAACAAAAGCGTATTTAGTGAGGTGTAAACACACTTGAACAGAAACTCCAACTCAACCAGAGCCAAACAAGGTGTCTGTGGATAATGGAATAAACATGCACAGTGAGTCTGAAAACAGTCAGAGCAACATCCCAGATAATAACAACCATTTTAGCTGAACAGATGGCCAGGTGGCGATATAATGCTTTGTTAACTTTGTAGCAAGGGCATAAAATGGATTTTTTCTCACTTTATCATCATTGAAAAATAAAAGGCAAGGGGGAGGGAGAGAGGAAAAACCTGCCCTTAGAGCTGTTTATAATTCGGAGTTCATCTGCTCTGTAAGATGGTTCTTTTCTACAATTTTCTCATAAACTCTAGAAACTTTACGAGTCTCCGCTTAGATTAGGACATTTTTCACTTACCTACAGCTGGAAGTATTTGCAACACTATATAATAGCGTAGCAAGGCTAAAGTGGAAATCATCATTTAGATCTTGCCTCCAGTGTCATTCCTCCAATGTGAAATGCAATGCATTGTTTTACGGCCATGTTTCTCATTGAGAGAAGGCTTTTGGTGGCCACATGAATCAATATAGTGGTCTTGGTCCAGTTAGAGCCTGCCCCCTCCCCTCTTATATGTATGAAGTGATGGGACTTTTGACTCCAGTAAACTTTGGATGAGGTACATAAATAATCACACACTTATGGCAGATAGTCACACAAAAGAATTATGGACCCAGAGGAGCATGTAATTATATTCCTCCAAGAACCAGAGAAGTGTTCTCTCCATGATAGGCCTGACAGGCCAGGGCCAGCCCAACCATTAGGTGAACTTAGGCAATAGCCTAGTGTGCCAGAGTAGGTGCCAGTTCGAGGGGCACAAAAAAGCCCCATGCTGAGCTGACCCTTCTCTTCCGCCCAGCTCAGCCACACTGACTTTTGCACTGCCAAGAAACTGCCACCAGCAGCTACATAACCAAGTGGGGTCAGTAGAAGCATGGGAGGGATGGAAAGAGAGGGCCCAGCTGCTGTGCCTGGCTTCACCTACCCATTAGCTGAGACTGTGACATGGCAGTGCTTCCAAGATGGTGGTCCAGGGAATTCCAGCTCCATTTCTCAGCTGGAGAAATGTCATGCAGCTCCTTCTGGGCCTCTTCCCTGCCTGCTTATAAGGGCACCAAAAAACCTGGCCCCAGCCCTCTGACAGGAAAACCAGCATTTATGTAGACTTTTTTCCACATCTCCATGTAGAAATTTTGTATTAGTCAATAGAGTTTATAAAAGTAATCAAATATAAATTACATAATAAATATCCACATAAAAGGCTCCATAGTCTAAACATTTGTCATGCTGATTTAACATTTGAAGGTGGCAGCATAAAGACCAGTGCCTCAGATGTTGATTATAATTCATGGGCTGGCTCATATAGGAGCAATTATGTCCTTTAGTTAGCATTAGAATCCTAAATGGGTTGGAATCAACATAAGAACTAACACTTTAAATTAAGCCCATAAAAATGGTAGCCAGTGTGAACAGTGCATGGGTGATACAAATTATTAGGCAAATCTTAAGCAGCATGATGAGATGATTCCTTAGGTATGTAACGTTAAACTGTTTTAGTGTTTTATAGGTCAAAAACATCACCTTATATTGTTTCCTTATATTGCCATTCTGTGTGCATTGGCATTTAAACACTGGCATAATGTGCTCTGACAAGTCACCACTAACAGAACCCTCCAAACCATCTTCAAATACATCTGCAGAAATAACACATTCCCACAGTCCATCCTGGAGGGTTAATCATCAGGTACGTTCCACTGATTTTTCTTGAGAGCTTCTCTAGTCTAAGAGCATACAAGACTTTTAGACAATTTATCCAACAGCTTTCAAGAGCACTCACTCTGAACAGACAACCCCCACCCACAACAGTTTTCAGGCAGAAGAGAATACTGTTTCTTGTCATCAAATGAAAAAGGAAAATGTCAATTAACAGTAGAAGGTACAGTGTTCAGTGTCACAAAATGTTTCTAAGTAGTAAAGACATAAAATGTCAAATATACATCAGTCCCCAATCTAGATAGGTTAAGAATCAAAACACACAACAAACATAATACAAAGCATCCTATTCTACTTCAGGAGTTTATATCCCTGTAACACAGGTAACTTTTAATTTGTGGTCTTTCAAAATGCTATGTAATGAATGAGCTAAAAGAGGTCTCGACGGTTCACAAAAAACAACTTAGTGTTTTTGTATCGTGCTGCAAGATCTGGTAGAACTAAATTAAGAACAGCACTGGGATTTGTCTTTTAAAAAGTACCACATTGCTTGATTTTTAAGAAATACTCATATCTGTCCTCTGCAGAACAGGATTTGGTATAAGCAGTATGCTGTTTTAATGAAATTTAATTTTAAAATTACAACAGAAGACAGAGTTGCACTTACCTGTGACTGTTGCTCATCAATGTCTTCTGTGTGGACACATTGTGACTGTGCCTGCATAGGCCAGCCGCAGAGCATCTTTTCTAGCTTACAGCTCCAAAGGGGACTCGCCACCCTTGCCAGAGCCTGGGATTTCCTGCCCAGGCGTCCCATGTTCTGATGGCAGGTGCCCTCTTCCCTCAGTTCCTGTACAGCTGCCGCGACCTCCCATACTAGGGTTGCCAAACCCCCTGGTTTGCCAGGGGTCCCCCATTTTGGGGGGGTTCTACCTGCCACCGGCCAAATGGCCAGTGGGGAAGCCCCACCCCCAACACCCACAGCCACCCCTCTCTCTCCCTTTAAGTGTGTAGAACCCGTGTTTCCTCCCAAGCCCAATCTCCACTTGAGATCAGGCTTGCAGGGAAATGCCAGCTTCGTGCACTTAAAAGGGAAACGCGGCTGCTCTTAAAGGGGAAACGCCGGCTCCTGCGCTTAAAAGGGAAACGCTGGCTCCTTTAAGTGCAGGGAACTGCCATTTCTGGAGATCCGGCACGCGGATGGGGAGGCAGACATCCCCAACGTGACGTCATCACGTCAGGGATGCCCCGCCCCCTCCAGGAACGCCCCCAAATTCCCCCGTTGGGGTTGGAAGATGGACATGGCAACCCTATCCCATACAACCATAATAAAAATAACGTGAGAGAACAGCAAGGCAGGAGGGAGGCAACGTGTGTCTGCACAGAAGACATTGATGAACAACAGTCATAGGGTAAGTGAAACTCTGCTTTCATTTTGCGTCTTCGGTGCAGCCCCACATTGGGACCATTAGCAAGCTACTCACCAGAGGAGGTAGAATGGAGCACTCACTGGAAAAGAGTTTGAAGGACTGCCTTGCCAACATCAGCATCCCTTCTGGCCTGAAGGTCCAAGGCATAGTGCTACACAAATGTATCTTCTGCAGCCCAAGTTGCAGCTTTGCAAATGTCCACTAAAGGATCTCTTCCATGGCAGGCAGCTGAAGAACTAGGGTTGCCAAGTCTTCTTACCTTGGCAGTGGGGGAGCCTTGCCGGGCTCCGGGAGCTCCTCGGTGGTGCGCGTGCGCCGCCAGCACGTCACAGGAAGTGACGTGCTATGTCGCTCACGTTGAGGGTGTGGCCCAGATCGTCACGCCCCCAACATGAGTGACGTGGCTGCGTCACCTCTGGTGATGCAGCCATGCTGCGCTTCGGGGGGTGGAGTCCCCCTCTGGGGCCCAATTCCGCCGCGGCAGAAATCGGGCCTCCAAAGCAGGGGTTTCCCCGCCCCCACTTGGCAGCCCTATGAAGAACACTGTGCTCATGTAGAGTGAGTAATCACCTCTAGAGGAAAAGGCCTCTCTGCCATTCTACCTGTATAGTGACTTGGGTGATGCCGAGGCAATGGATAACTACTTTGTTTCTTGCATTATGGTCACCGTAAGGCAGCTGCGATTTGATGGCACTTTCTACCACCACCAGAGTGAGAGGCAGGAAAACCCTGTTCTATCAGCTTCACTAGCCCAACGCTTGTGTATTCTTCCTACTAATTACAATTCTCAAAGTGTCTTATAACACCACAGTACTAAAATAAAAATAAAACAGAACCTTCAACCAATAAGGAGAGCTGATTAATCAACTCTCTTTAATGCCATTTTTGTATTAACAACATAAAAACAAATAAGGATTTTACTAGTTTAGTGCCACCACAGAGAAGGACCTGTTCCCAATAGCCATCACTTCTTGTCTGAGGGGTGGGCACTGAGAGTGGACTTTCAATGGAAATCTTAATAGTTGGGCATGTTCACAGCTCTTCATCTTCCACCCATAGTGGGAGAGGGGAGAAAAATGGAGGCAGCTCAGTGTTCCAGGTGGGCATTTAGCCCCTTTAAAAATCCTGCAGAATCACTTGTATTTAAAATCTAATGGAATAGTAAAATGCTTAGATAAAATAACAACCTTTCAGTGGAGAAAATAAAAACTATGAAAATATAACCCTTTTGATGGCAGTTTTGTAATGGGCTTTTGTTCTTCTGATGCCATTGGTCAGCTTTCAATAAATTCTGTTTAGTTTCATTTCCGTTTGTGCTGTTGAACATATTTAATAAGCTCCATTATTGAAATTGCAGTTTTCTTTTCTAAGATAGATGTTTGTTAAATCTCAACTGAAGGTGCCTTTGATGTTGAATGGCTGGCATTTATGATAACAATAAAATAACTTGTATAAATGTGGGTACACATAATCATGGCTGGCAGCAGTTTATTGTTATATGTAGTGTGTGTCCTGCATATTTAATACAAGTTTCTGAGGAGATAATATGACTGTAGTTATGTGAGACTAATAGTAAGATAAGGATATTGGTGGGGGTTTTATACAGCTTGAGATTTATAGCAATACTCAGTTTAGAAGCTGAAAAAAAATAATCATTTAAAGGGGGGGGGGACATTTTGCTTCAGGTTTTATTCTTTTCCAGCAAGGTTAATATGTACTTCACCTTTTTAAAAAAAGTCTGTAAATATTATATTAGGAGTATCCATGACTCTGATTTTATAGGAAAAAGAAAGTTTTAATATTAAAATGGTTCATTGTAAGTACTTTGGGAAGAGGGAATTGCCTTTTACTTTATAAGATATCAAAGGTATTGAGAGCCAACCCTGCAAACTCAAGTTTGGTTCTGAGAGTACAACTGAAGTTTCTCATTACATACAATATCTCTTGCAGAAAACCTGGGACCATTTGATCTGAAAATATCCCATGTGCCATATGACTGTGTGACTACCTAGTAGTTGTCATAGTTGTTGGTATATGGTGGATTTTTTTCACGTCATATTCATGAAGGGAAAGGCTGCAGTTCACCCTCTGCATATCTTTCTTTACTGTCCTTACTATCCAGACAATTATTCATTGAGGAAACGTTTAACTCACATTTGATCTGAAAGTGTCCTCATGGCAGACAGAGCTAAACTATGAGCACAATCCATTGAAAGCATCTCCTACACAAGCATCATTGATATCAATAAAATTGTTCAGGAGTACACTTGTACTTCTAGTCATTTCCCATTCATTTCAGTGGTACCAGGAAAATTATAGGGGGTTATGATCATTGTGTGATAGAGAAAGGCTGAATACACATGAGGAATAATGATTTAGAAAGTGATGCACCATAAAACCCAACAACTTTGGTGTTCACAGAAGACTGATGTCATCTGTGATTACAAATAACTCCTGACAGATAAGGAAAAAAATAACCAAATGCACTCACATGGATTCAAACATTTTTGGAAACGTGATGTGCTCAGAGTCTTCTGCTTTCATGTTTAAAACATCTAGGCACCAAAAACTGAAACGCATACACCATGAAACATGGTCATTTCGTCAGCACAGTAGCTTTTTTCTTTTTCTGTGGTGGACTGGTATTGCTGCAATGGTCTTTTTAGTCAAAGAAAAAAGCATCACATGTAGGGATGATTATTTATGTTCAACATTAATTTTACAATCTCTACAAGCCATGCTTTTATTAATGTTTTTAATTTAAGAAGCTGTTTTTCCTTTATTAGTATATTCAGCATAATGTTGAGGCAGAGCACAACTAGAAAAAGCAATCTGTAATATATTGCTTAAATAAGGAAAGCAAATATAATATATTTATATGAATCAACTAGGGAGCTAAAATATTCTTCTTTCAAGCTGAGACCATCTTTGGGTAACAGGAATGAAGATGGTCTGTGTGCTAAGAAGTAGATACAAACAATTTGCTGGCCATTGTCTTGGCTTCCCCAGTTAATCATATAAAAAGTCAAGATTATTTAGATGCAAAAATGTTGGATTTTACAGCATCCAGGTTTTCCTTTGGTGAAGCAACTAATTCAGGAGTGTCAAACACAAGGCCCGGGGGGGGGGGCAGAAGCAGCCCACCAAGGGCTCTTATCCAGCCCACAAGCAACCGGTGCAGGGGAGGAAACAGGAGGCTTTTTTGGGGGGGGGGGTGAACAGGCAGAGCCACTCCAATTGTGGCTTCAGTACAGCAAAACAATCTTGTCTGCAGCAGTCAAGCAGAACCCTTTTGCTTCAGTTAGCAGCCTCGTTGGTAAGTAGGGAGCCACTGCAGCCACATTCATGGCAGCTCAGGGTTCCAAGGTGAGATCAATGACAGTAATTTCTGGTTATACTGGTTGCTGGGTGGCCTGGGGCCTCTGCCACATGTTTGAGCCTTGTGCACAAGTGCTTGCTCTCCTATCAGATGATACATCTGCCTTTGTCCTGGGGCAGCTGCTGCTGAATGGGGGTGACACAGCTTTATTTATTTATTTGTTTGTTTATTTTTCAGATTTTTACCCTGCCATCCCACTTGCTGACAATCTCTGGCTGGATCTCCCAGCATCTCCCCACCATGAATCTCTTGGTGGCCTTGGTCAGAGGCAGCTGCTGCTGCACAGGCATCTCCAGGTTATCAGGCTTTGCTTGGCCTAGGTCCCACCATGCATGTGGCCTTGGCCCTGGGCCACCACCCCTCCCTTCTGTGGACAGGAGGGATAGTTCAACTTGTCCTCCCAGTCCCCTTCCATGGTGAATAAGGGGCAGGGGGGAGCTCACAACAGCCAGCCACTTCATTTTTTTTTACCCTGGGGCCTGAGCTTACAGTACTGGTGGTGGGAGTGGGCTGGGGAAGAGGTTTCCCCAGTGCTGCATCTCTGGCTCTCCAGTCCACCCATGCAGGTTTTCCTCTGCATGCCTGCAGCTCATGGGGCCTTGCAGTGAGGCCACATCAATTCAGAGCTTACCAGCTGCTGTCCTTTATAAAGTTAACTAGGAATAAGGCCCATTGTGGAAATAAATACAACGAGTTCTAGAAAGAGGCTCTGGGAGAGTGCCAAGGCCTTGGGCACTCAGTGTCAATGTGCTGTTATACCTCAACAGGGTATAATGACACAGAGTCCACCATTTTCTCCAGAGGAACTGATCTCTGCTACTTTAAGAGCAGTTGTAATTTTCAATGATCTCCAGCCCTCACCTGGAGATTGGCAACAATCACTACTCAGGAGGAAATGGCTGGTTTGGAGGGTGGAGTCTGGCATTGAACTTTTCTGAGGTCTCAGCCCTCCTCAAACCTCACCCTCTCCAGGTTCCATCCCTCAAATCTCCAGGAATTTCTCACCTGGAGTTGGCAACCCTATCTCCTTCCCAGCCAATCATCAACCTACGTTTATTTCCCCCTCTCTCTTCAGCTTTCCATTCCCCCCACACACACACACCTGCAGCCTCTCCCGTGCTCTGAAGCCCTGACTGCCAGAGTCTACCATTTTCCGTGCTCTGAAGCCCTGACTGCCACAGAGTCCACCATTTTCTCCAGGGGAACTGA
>NW_015173682.1:548390-560848 GCF_001447785.1 Gekko japonicus | reverse complement strand
CCCGGAGAAAATAACTGTTCTAGAAGGTGGGCTGTATGGCATTCTGTTCAGCTGAGGCCTCTCCCCTCCCCAAACCCTGGCTTCCATAAACTCTTCCAGAAAATCTTCAGGAATCTCCCTACCTGGAGCTGGCAACCCTAGACTCAGTACTGGCCCCAATGAGTTCCTCACAAAGGCCTGCAAAGGGTTTCCTTCCTTTGTCTGAACCAAGCCTGGTTGCCTACTGTGCGAAACGGTCTCCAGTTTACCACTCAGCTGTTTGCCTCCCACCCTTGTCCCGGGGGGGGGGGCAGAAGCAGATGTCACATCCGTCGCTCCCGGCGAAGATCGACTTGGCAACCCTATCTGGGTACTAAACTTCTGGAGACTTTTCTGCACCAGCCTTTGCTGCCTTTTGCTACTGCTGCCGGCAGGCTATGCCTTCCAGGCCCAATTCCTATTCAACCCTAAAAGACCCCCCCCCCAAGGGTAGCAGCACATCAGGGCCAAAGAGGCTGAAAACTCTGTAAACCTGTATGGCTACAGCACAGCAGCAGTAGTGTGGCTGTTTCAGTTTCCTTCCTCAGGCAAAAACAATCAATGCTCTGACTCTGCAAGATAACAGACTGAAGCTGCTCCAGCTACAACTGCCTGCAAGAGGTGATGGCACAACGGAGACGCACTCAGATGCTTCTCAGCATGCAGCAGGAGTAGGTGGAGCATCAGTGTACTGGAGAAAAGAGAGTGGCTTGCTGCTCCCAGCCTCTGATGAGTCCTGCATTCACGTGCAAGCACAAGGAGGAAGGAGGTGAAGCCCCGCTCTCCTCTGCGACTGGTCCAGGCCCCACCAAATGACAGCCTTTGCTGCCTTTTGCCACTGCTGCTGGCAGGCTATGCTTTCCAGGCCCAATTCCTATTCAACCCTAAAAATACCAGACATTTATATTCTGGTATTCTCTCTGTTTTTACCCCAACAGTTCATGGAAAGACTGGATTATTCGGGACAATAGTGGACACCTGGCAACCCTAACTGGGCATTTCCTGGAGACTTGAAGGTAGAGTTTGGGGGAAAGAGGGACCTTAATGGGGTAGAATTCCATACACTACAAGCTTGCCATTTTCTCCAGGGGAACTCACATCTGTAGTCTGAAGATTCCAGATCTCCAAGCACCACCAGGATATAATACCCTTGATATAAAGGTAGATGTTATTTTTAATCTACCTGCAGCCTTTGCCAAAAATCCCTAAGAAGGAAATTTACAAACTAAGTGCCACAGAGCCATTAAGAACATGCACAATTGATTCAGTTGGTAGTGTGGGCTCTCTCACTGTAAACTCTGATATTTTTGACATGATGAATGAGGTTTCCTTTGCATTAGACTTATTTTTCTTTGAGTAACAACATGATCATGCAATATTTGGGCTAGTGCAGACATAGCATTGGTCAATGATACCTGGGGCTATAGTATCAGACTCCAGTGTTATGAACATGTGTTTCCTCACCACAGCTCTTTTTCGCTATCCTCCTTGAAGCAGATTCCTAATCCCCTGTTTAACATTAGTTAAGGAATTCATTAGCATTGACATTAACAACAATTTACTAGGGGATGTGACATCTGTGTTCTCACATTCATGAATGCTGGGTAGTAAAATGAAGGCCAAACCAATTGTGCTGAGCCAAAACACATTCAGAAGCCTCATTTTGTATGCTTATTGTGGCCCCTTTCTAAGTAATTAAACTTGCATTGTTGAGTCCAGACAACCAATGAGTTACTGTAGACTGTCAATTAAAATGACAGATAAACCCTTTGCCTTTACTTTCTACAGAGAAAGAGGGGTTGCAGCAGATTGTTATAATAATGGGATCTGAAAAGGCCAAAGATGCTGGGTAGCCAACTCCAGCCTGGGAAATTCTTGGAGATTTCAGGACAGTGCCTGGAGAAGGCAGAATTTGGGGAGGGAGCTCAGCAGGGATGTGATACCACAGAGTCTGCCTTCCAAAGCTGCCATGTCCTCCATGGGGACTGACCGTCTTCTAGATATCATTTGTAGTTCCAGGAGAACTCCAGGCTAACCCTAGGAAGATGTGAGGAAATCTGCAGAGGTGAAATGTACTGATTCAGTGGTTGTGGCCCTTGAGAACTCAAAGAGCTCTTGTTTCTAGTGCTGTTTAATCGAGTGCCAGTTTGCTTTCAGTTTCAGTTTTTGAAGTTTTACTTGGGTAAAATTGTGATGTAAGAGAGTTTTAGGAAGCAGGACAGAAATGAGCTAATGCAGGAAAATAGGGAAGTGAATGGATGTGGATTTGGCATACACTTCAGCTGCAGATTCTGAGATCTCCCAAGTATATAATTTCATTGTGCATCAGGGTAATGTGATAGTCAGAAATATGGGTATGGAACACACACACGCACACCTTTTGTCTGGGTTTGGGTATACTGAACCTGAAAAATATCAGTATTTCCTGATATTCCCACACCCCAATATTGGTATGGTATTCAGAATTGGTAAATATTTGGGATTCCCAAAGCTTTTCAGGTCTAATGGACCCGAGAAGAAAAAAGAAAGGATTGGCTGGTGTGGTGGGAGCTGAGAGCTTTGCACTGCCCCAGCCGATCCTGGGCTGGCTCCTCTTTGCAGCTTGGTTGAAACTGATCTGCAAAGAGGATCCAGCCCCAGCTGACGCAGCATGGAACTGTCAGCTCCCACTGCCCCCTCTGATCCTGGACTGGCTTCTCTTTGCAGCTCTGAGCTGCAAAGAGGAGCCAGCACCAGCTGAGGCAGCATGGAGCTGTCAGCTCCTGCCAGGCTTCCAATCCTGGATTCTTCACAAACCACCATGGACTGCCACAAACTGCACCAAAATTTGTGGAAGTTTGTGGTAGTTTTCCAGCTCACAAACATCACTTCATGAACTGCAAACTGGCCAAAATTCATGATGAACTTTAGTTCATCAGTCAGTTCATGCCCATACCTACTTTTAACAGGTGTACAACAGGCAGAAGCAGAAGCAGTTTTCCATCACTACGGAGAAAGGCCCCCCAAGTGAATTTCTCTCTCTCTCTTTTTAAAAATAAGTTTTATTATTTTTAACACACTTCAGACAAACAGACAAAAAACATACATGAGAGCAATAGTAGCTTCATCAAATCTCTTAAGTCATCCTAATACATATATCTATTAACCAATTTTCACTCAATACATGGTTTTATTACTACTAACCTATATTTTACGATCTAACCTTTTATATTTCTATTCTATAAATCTAACTATGCATATATCTTGAAATTACATATTCACTTCAATTTATAAATTTCATTTCATTTCTAATAATAATCAAAAACAAGTTTTCTCCTGTTTAAGCTTTCTATAATAACCCTTTATAGACTAATTGACCGAACTTATGCAATCTTCTTGCGATGCATTCTTGGACTACCTAACTCTGTTACCTATTATTCTCTCTGCGCTGAGCTGGGTCTCCATCTGTTAGACTTGCAGGCATGGATCACCACTATTAAATATTGGCTTCACATCCATTTTAGTGCCCCTCAGAATAACCTTATTGCACTCCTGACTATGGACCCTTATGTATCCAAGTGGTCACAGGCTATAACTTCTAAAATATGCTCAATTGGCATTGACCTGGATATCTAGGTTTCCAAAGATGAGACCTTTATAAACCGGATGATTCGTAAAAGAATTTGGGACATTGAAGGCCAAAGAATCCAGGCTGGTGCCGGGGGCAATTGTTACCCCCTTTCCCTTGGCCTCAGATATGCACCAAATAGTATGGCCCAATACTTCTCTAATCTGATGATCCCGCTGCAACGCAGAGCCTTTATGCTGGCCAGATTCAGGTAGATATAGAGGCATTCCGAAATGCAACAGAATCTGCAAATGCTCACTTAGAGAACACGATACCTTAGATCATATTCTGCTACACTGCCCCTTCCATTCACATCTCTAACTATTTTTGATTAAGCCCTTACTGAGTAGGATCAATTCTGATAATGCAATCAGGTTTCTCCTTGCTGACAAGACAGCAGAAGTGACTGTACAGATTGCTGAACTTTTGTCTAAAATTTTAGTAGCTGGAAACTATTCTTAATATTGGTGTGTTCTAAGATTTATAGATGTAATTTTAGCTTGACGAAGTTCTTATCTTATTGATTTTATATGCCAATAAAGGTTTTTGTATTGTTTTGTATTGTATTGAAAAGAGACCCCCTTTACTTATAAGGAAGAAAGACACAGACTGATGATTTTATTGAAAAAATGGAATTACAAAAAGAAGAAAAGAATAAAGTTTTTCAAATAAGACTGATTTAGCGAATCTGGGTTAGGGGAAACTGTATTTGCAATTATAAATTGAATATACATTTGGTGTAGTAGGCATTTTTAAAGTATAGTTTACTTTAATTCGGAAAGATTGCAAGATTTGTTGAAAAGCTTTATGAACATGTGATATAAAGTTGTGATGAAATAAGAAACATTTTTAAAAGGTTATAAATATACAGGTTATAAATACAGGTTATAAATGCTCACATGAACAAAGTTGATTAGAAAAGAATGTTTAGGGAAAATATAATTACAGAAAATTTTGTAGAATGTACTTATAAAAATATTATAATGACTAGATCAATATCTCTTTATTAAAACTCTGAATCCACACAGGGATTCCATATAGTAAGCGAGAGACTACTGTGGCCTGGAAAATTCGAAGGGCGGCCAGGACGAACTGGTTTCCTTGTCGGTAATAAAACTGAGTGACAGCTGAAATCCTGTTTTTAACTAATAAAAGCAATTGGTCCTGATGGGAAGACCATTTTAAATTATAATGAAACAAAACACCTAAATACCTAAAGGATCTAACTTGCTCAATTTCTCTCCCATCAATTTTCCACAGGGTGCATTTCCACACCCTGGAGAAAACTAGGATTTTTGTTTTTTCATAATTAATTATAAGAGAGTTCTGTTTACAATAGGAGGAAAACATCGCTAGGGCATGTTTAAGTACTATTCTAGTGGTAGAAAGAACCACAGCGTCATCTACATACAGTAAAATGGGTATAGGTAGAGAATTCAATTTAGGGGAGCCCTTTTAGGAATTTTCGTCTCAGCTCAAGTTTTAAGGTGGTTAGTTTCCAGTATTTCTGTTTCATCTTCTCTCTGAAATGTAGTTTGGAGGATTCCAAGATTTGCCAGGCTTGTAGTAAATCTGTTGTTATTAGCTTGGGGGATTCCATGGTTTAACAGCCTTTTAGTCGATCTGTTTTTCATGTTATAGCTTAAATCGTCTTGATTGCAGCTTTGTTGTGCGTCTAGCATTTTGAAGTGCTGAGAATCCTTTTCTTTATATGTTAAGTCCAGTTGCTTGTGATGTTTCCCTGCAGCTTGCATAGTTTGTTGCTGGGCCTATTCCTCTTCTTGCATTGCTTGCTGGTGAAGTTCCTTTTTCTGGTTTATAGTTTGACTTAATGATGCAGCTTGTTTATCCATTGCAGTTTCTAGTGCGTCCTTAATGGCCGGAGTAAAAACAGCCACCATCCTGTCCCGAATCTCCTCCCATGTCAGTAGCAGCTGATTGATTTCTGAGGAGCTCCTCAAGGGCTTGTCCTCTGGCGTTTTAGTTTTTAACTTCTGACCCTCCATTTTTACAACTGTTACAGGGGACTCAGCAAAGTCACAACTCTTTAAGTAGGCAATAGGGATTCTCCAGCTCAAATCCACTGCTTCGATCTCACCGAAGATGGTAGACATAATAGACTTGTCTGTTCCCAGCACTAATACATGACATCATCAGAAGTCGTCGCACAGTAAGAGAATGAAATTCCAAATAACTATTTTTCGTTCTTTCTTTTTCTAATTTTTTTTGTAAAGTTCTTTCATATAAGCTCAAGCAAGAGTCTCTTTTTGCCCCAATATGTGACTCACTCAGGGTTTCTTTATGTAAATCGGCCACTCCATGGGGGAAGAAGGGGGGGGGTCTCACCCTCCTTCCAGAGTCCTTTTGAAATTCAAAGAGGCTTAAGGGGCAAATCATACACTTCTTCTATGTTGCATTTCCAGGTACTTACAGCGCAGTAGTATAGTAGCTTCATCGATAACAGGGATGAGGTTCAGCTTACTCTCATAGTTCCAGGGCATACACAGCTGATACAGTGATGGCTGCCATCACTGTGCTGCTTCGTTCTTTGCTTCGGGACACTCCAGGTTTTCCATCCATTTTTTTTTAATTTTTATAAACAAATTACAAAACACAGAAGTGCACAAATTTGAGCAGCAAGATATAACATTGTGGATATAAGGTAAGTATGAGCATATGCATACATATTGGTGACAAGGTATTATAGTTCAATTATAAAGCATTAACTTGTATTTCGCTTCAGAGATGTTTTCCCAATCAAATTTATTTATGTTAATTTTATCCAGAATGGAATACCATATACTTAACGGGTTATAAAATTCCACTTCATGTTGGTGCGTTGTATCATGTATAGAGAAGTTTTCCAGCATATATATATCACATGTTTTGTTGAACCATTGTTGTACTGTTGGTGGTGTTTGTTGTTTCCATTTTGAGCTATTACTAATTTAGCTGTCGTAATGAGAATGTTAATCAATTTTATTCTAATGTTTCAATTTGCTGAGCGATTTGTTTCCAGAATTCCTGAATTACTTTGCATTCCCACCAATTGTGAAAGTAGGAAGCTTTCTCGCCACAGTTCTTCCAGCAATATGGAGAGATGGTAGGATTCATATGCGTTAGTCTCGTGGGTGTGAGGTACCATCTGGTGGTTATTTTGAGGTTGATTTCTTGTATTGTTGCAAGTTTAGAGATTTTTGCTTGATTTCGCCAGATTTCCATCCAATCCTCCTCGTTGAGTTGTACATTTAGGTCATTGTTCCAAGCTTTCTGATAGTTCATCGTTTTTGGATTGGAAGTGTCTATAAGAATCCGATAAATTTTGGATATAAGCCCCTTCTTCTTATCGTTTTTAAGGAATAGTTGTTCCAGTTCCAGAAGCGGCAAGCCACAGGAGTCTTTGAAGTTCGTTGAGGTGATCAGATGTTGGATCTGTAAGTATTCATACCATTTCAATGATGTCTTATATATTTTTTTCTCATTCTGATTTGGTTAAGATCTTGTGTTTATGGAGAACATCAATTATCCTGGTGATATTCGCGTTTTTCCAACTTGTAAAAGTTGTAGCATTGTTAGCAGGTTGGAACCATGTTTGATTGGTGAAGGTGCTCAGCTGGGAAAAAGGTCGTGTTATTTTAGGCTTAACGTTGTACCAAATGGGGGCCCCGGATCGAGTCCCTTGCGCCAGACCTTCCAGTGGAGCTTTGGGAGCCCCTGAAAACTCTTCTAATAGAACAAAGAGCCAGTGACACCCGGGAGAGATTCCGAGTGTCGACTGTGTTGCCGTGCCTTAGCCCTGCCCCCCAAGTGAATTTCTGTCACATACCTGTTGAAGGGCAACTTTTCCACTTGCATAATGTTAAATCAGGCGGGTTTCCCATTATTGGTCTGTATTCAGAAAGATTTGTACATTGAGCAGCACTTAGGCATAACAAGAAAAAAATTAGAATAGAATCTTATATTATAACAGAAAATCATTAATTAGAATGAATGAAAGCTGCAATCCTACAGTTATTTTACGAAGTTATTTCTTAGTAAATACTTATATTTGAATTTTGTAATACGGATGGGAAATGCAGATATGTTTTTATTTGGGAAGGTTTAATTTGCAGACTGAATCTACTACTTTGCCTACTGAGATCCCCCCCCCCATTGACTTTGATAATCTACATTATTTTTAACTCACCCCAATACCAGTTTAATTATTACAAGAAGGGATGCTTTCAATAAAGAATTAAGAAAGAGGCTGTGTGTTAGGTATGGGTGCTACCCCCTCCCTTAGAAAATTTAAGAGCAATTACAGAAGAATAGATGAAGGTGCTTAGAAACCCATCTTTTTTGGGTTTAAGGGCGTTGTTCAAATGAAGGCCCCACATTTAATAATACTGGACTTGAAAGACAGTTTCAAATCACATGATGCTTGATTAAAAATTAAGATAAAACTCAGCTGGCACTGGGCTTTGATCCCAAGTATTTCAACAGAGTTAGTCCTCCATCTAAGTTATACTCAAATATGCTCTAACCAAAGTATCAGCTCATTTTGCACAATTGATTGGTGTATAATTTGAACAACATAGATAAAAAATGGTCTGTTCAAATATTCATGTTATTCCCAATAGTATCTGTCAACTGTCCTAAATCCATTTTAATTAGATTTTGCATTTCAAAGCATTCTTTTACACATATACAGATTTTATATGGCTAATATGAGTTCTTGAAGATAGAAGAAAAGACAAAGGTTATATGTAACTTATTAATTATGCATAGAAGAAAAGTATGGTTCATTTATCCTAGCATCCATGCTAAGGAAATAAGTAGCTGCTCAGATTTGTGCACTATAATAGATTCTCAGTTTCTGGTGAAGTTAAATAATGCAGAAGAGGATACTGTTGAGACTTTAGTGTCACTTTAAAAAAAAATATTGTAAAGCTTATATGCTGGTGTTTAAGTAGTTTATATTCTATAGCTGATTCAAAGACAAAAAGTGAACACAAGAAAATTAAAACCTTTCCAAATTAAAGGTTTCTGATATATTTTGCTCAGTACAGTTTATACCAACTTTTGTATATACAATGATACTGGTCAAAGTTTAAAAACAGTAAAGAGGATCTAGTCATTTAAAAGGACAAAGAAGATATTGATTAGTATCTGAAGAGCTATTTTAAGTGTGCCCAAGAGTCTGGGTGCAGCCTGTGGGATTGTTCTTCACTTTTTCACTCCCCTTTGATGGCTGGAGGAACAAGCCATATCACCAACTGCTTTTGAAAATCTCCTTGGTGTTAAAAGTAGTTTACCTGGTGGCATGATGGGCTGTCATTGGAATCCAAGGAATCATTGGATGGATAGAACAGATGCACTTATTGGAATCCCCATTCCCACCACCACCAAATGTCAGCCTACTACCTATTAAACTGAAGCACTGATTTTGACACATATTTGCTGTTTCCTAAAAACCATTGGACTAAAAAAGACTCTAGCTATAATATTCAACATCAATAACATCAAAGCCTATACTTATGCATAAGTGACCTATAAAAAAGAAAGCATTCACTAATAAATACCTCCACTTAAAAGTCTGCTCACTGAAAAGTTGCTGAACTTCTGGCTAATTATTTGCCTCAATATTTTTTTTGAATAGATGTATAAATAACCAATTCTGGCAGGCTATAAAGTTGTCATTAATGAGGAAGCACAGAGCCTTTAACATTTCAAAGCAGTTCTGTTTCAAAGACTGATGAAGAGGATTAGTTATGCAGAATTTAAATAAAATAACTCATAAACTGAGGTATATTCTCCCATGAAAAGAGGCAGAATCTGCTAGTCCAGCTCTACACATGACCATGAGCAAAACACAAGACACACCATTGGAATTCATCCCATGGATAGCACACAGCTGTCATCTGCCCCACCAACCTTCTCATCAGCCTCTTCCACACATTAATACTTGAGACTACAAACCCATGTTATTAAAAAGGGCAACACAGAAGATCACACCGTTTTACTCAAGCAAGTAATTGTTTTGATTTGTTGACTAATTACCATGTCCTAGTTATACAATAATATTTGTTTGTTTGTTTTGACTTTTATTCTGCCCTCCCTGTGAATGGGCTCAAGGTGGATCACAGCAACAACATAAAATAATATAAACACAATAATTCAGTAGTTAAAACAGTATGAATTAAAACAGGTAGCACTATCAATTAAAGTGCAGTAGTCTCAGAAGCTGGAGCTGTTGAGTCACTAAAAGACCTGCTCAGTCTGGGCCACATAGAGATCGAGAACTTCAGCAATGGAGGCTAATTTTATTGGACACCTGCCACCTCATCCAAAGGCCTGGCAGAACAGCTCAATTTTACAGGCCCTGTGGAACAATAGAAAGTCCCACAGGGCCCTGTTCTCAAGCGGGAGCATGTTCCACCAGGCCGGGGCCAGGGCAGAGAACACCCTGGCCTTAGTCAAGGCTAAGTAGATGTCCCTTGGGCTGGAGACAACCAGCAGATGTTGGTTGGCCAAGCACTAGGCTCTCCGGGTACATATGGGAAGAGGTGTTCCCTCGGATATGTTGGTCCCAGGCCACACAGGGCTTTGAAGGTCAGTACCAACACCTTGAAATGGATCTGGTACTCAACTGGTAGCCAGTGCAATTGGTGTAGCACCAGCTGAATAATATACATTATACAAATACTTTGCGGCAAACATAACTGTGAATTTAAAGGGGGTGTTAACACTTTTAAAGGTTAATCGCAGTTGATAATTTATTGTTCGCTCTTTCTACCAGAAGAATCATCTATATCTTGACTGCATGTCTACATAAAGGATGGTGATACAATCATATGCTTTACGCATTCTTTGTGTTTATTTTTCACAGGACAGTGAACAAAAGGCATATATAGCTTTAGTGTCATACTTTCACTCAAAGACAGCACAAAAAAACACGTATTTTAAAACCTCCTCCATGTTTAGTTTAAATCAGAAGCTACTGCCACTTGGCATGCTCTTAGGAGATTTATTCATGGATCTCCCAGTGTCATGTCTACTCAGAAAACTTGGTTACCACATCCAAGTGTAGGAACATTACAGTGTAATCCCATGCATAGTTCCTAAATCCACTGCATAGTAATTGCATAGTAACCACCAATATACAGAAATTTCGTCATAGTACAAAAAACATCAAGGTTAGTTAATTGTTTAGATCCAAAGGCTACTTTAAATCAGATACAAACATTTGAACTATGAATACAAAAGCAGAATGACGTAAACTATATTTAATAGACATTTATTTTTGTTAATGACCCAATATTTCCATTGACAGATGCAATGGCCTGGAATAATTCACTGTGTTTGCAGTTTAGACCTCTGTCATATGACATAAATCAGACAAATTCTAACCAAAATACCAGCTCACATTTCATAGAAGATTTGTATATAGATAAAAATAATGGTCTGTTCAAATATTCATGATATTCCCTGTAGTATTTTTTTTGCTGATACACCAATGTCTTAAAATAAGATTACATTAATTTTAATTAGCTTTTGCATTTCAAAGCATTTTTTTCACACAAAGTGTGATGTTATGTGACTTATGTCAATACTGGAAGATGAAAGGAAAGTCAAAGGTTACATGTTAATTATTAATTACCTCTCAGAAATAAAGGTAGTAAGCTTTGTTTGTATTAGCTCACATTAGTTGGTCATGAATGTGGTAAAAGAACCCACAAATATTACAACATCGGAAAAGAAAAACACTCTGGGCTGGATTCTCCCTTTTGCTAAGCAAGGAGCTTCATTCTGCTCCAGCCAGCCCTCTTTCGTAGCAGAAGAGAGTCAGAAGTCTCCACTTCCACCCTAGGAGCTTTGTGAACAGCCCTTTCTCCTACTACTGGCTTTCAGATGCACCAGGTTGGATCTAGAGATCTGGAAGCAGAGTGGACTTTGCTGCTTTCCCATTCTGCTGCGGCTTTGTGTCCCTCATAGGCCAAGTCCTCACAGTCAGGGAACCCTCAAGAAAATCCCAGAATATGGAATGAGGGGTTGCACTGGGAAGGGAAAATTGTTGGAAGGCAGGTGCTTGTCCATCTACATGCAACTACTACAGGTCCCTGCACCATACTTACATGTTTAATAACCTCCAGGAGCAACTTTTCAGGGGAAGCAGTAGAACTGTAGTGGAAAGTGGAAGAGCAAAATTCATTCTCTGAATAGAACTCTCCATATAATCCCCAAATCCATCTCAGTGCTACTAAGGATTTTGTTTTTCTTTAGAACTTCTTGGAGCAGATGGAGCAGATCTAAATGGCTCTGCCACACTTAGCTATGATGGGATATCATGGAAGCTTGCAAAACAGCAGCAGCAACAACAACAGGGGACAGGATGAACTGGAAATACAATTATTAGTTCAAATGAGAGATAAAAAGGTATATTTACTTTATATAAATAAGGCTGGTATACTTACACCTTAAAAACTGAGTTTATATTAAAACTCAGAAGACTTATGTACATGAAATGATTTTCAAAATAAGTTTTGTTTCTAATGTTTTTGTGTGCAAAATATAGTAAAAAATTGTACAGTGGACTTCCGGTTTATGGCAACACGCTGAGCAGACTCACCTCCCGGACCTCCTGGGGATGAAATCTGCACACCAGCGGAAAGGAGGGGGGGTGACAGCTCGCTACCCCCCCAGAGCCTGGTTGAAAGGCTCCTAGCCATGGGACTTTTGAGAGGTGGCCTCTTCGCCAGCGCGATGCTGGGGAATCAAGGCGCTTCTCCGTCCCAATGGTCCTCCTGCTGTGTGTCCGTATGGAACTAGTGACGCTGACCGGGACAAGCACTGG
>NW_015173682.1:523090-547202 GCF_001447785.1 Gekko japonicus | reverse complement strand
ATTTTAGCATGTCTGTTTTAATGATCTCCCAGGCTGTGGAAGGTCAGTAGTTCAGCAGTTCAAGACCCGGGTGCCGCAAGATGGGGTGAGCTCCTGTCTCTAGTTCCAGCTCCTGCCAACCTAGCAGTTCGAAAGCAAGAAATTGCAAGTAGATAAATAGGTACCACTTCGGTGGGAAGGTAACAGCGTTCCGTGTGCCTTGGTGTTTAGTCATGCCGGCCACATGACCACGGAAACGTCTTCGGACAGCGCTGGCTCTTCGGCTTTGAAACGGAGATGAGCACTTTTAGTTAGTAGTGGTTATCTTTTCTTTCTCCTTAATTGTAGTTCCCTTCCCCTATCTTCACTGTAGTTTGTAGTCCATTTAAAAATGCAATTAAAAAAATCCCCTCCGGGGGGCCAAAAAAAAGAAAAGAAATTGTACAGTGATATCCTCAAATGTACATAGGTAAACCAATTTTCTTGAAATTAGATATTTTCTTTAACATATGAAATATCATTCATTTTGCCATAGTAAGAATAACTATATAAATCCACATTATTAAATTAATTAAGATAATGGAGAAATCATATCATTGCCATTCAAGAAGTTACTGAAAGAACTTCAGGGAGGTTACAAAATACAACAAGTTCATGCTATGTCATTTCAGAAGAAACATAAAAGCTCAGTGAATCATAATATGAAGTAATCTTGGCTAACTATTCTAGTCTTTTACAAGGAACTATTTGCATGATTATATTCTAATGATATACACTTACATTTCCATGGCTCAATACTGTAAAAAAGTTCCTTCTTCCTGCAGCTGTGGATAAATACCCTGCAATTACTTAGTATCTAAATGTGACATATCTATTACGTACAAATGGCTTGGATCCAAAGATCCACTTCCACAAGATCATTTGATAGAAGACACTTATCTCTAGAACATTCACATGAAAGTTGTGACAGCAGCAACAGTAATATTAATTCATAAGATTTTTTTTTGCCAGCTAAACCCTAACTAAAAAAGTATCTAACACAGAGAAATGTGCCAAAATCTGTAAAGGTTTCTAAACACATAGGAGGCTATTATTACCTTTTAAAGACAGAATGTTTTTTTAAAAAAATGAAACTTCCATCATAGTACTTTGTGCAAGTTATACATACTGAAGTTCATATATTGTCTATATTCCCTGAAGTTCCTACATTGTTTATATTCCTTGATGGCCATATTAGCAATGGGCACAAACCGGCTGACAAATTAAAGTTCATCATGAATTTTGGGCGATTCATGGTTCATGAAGTGAAGTTCAGGAACTGAAGAACTGCCATGAACTTTCACAAATCTTGATGTCATTTGTGGAGGTTCATGGTGGGGGACCACAGCTCAGTTGTTTAGATTGGAAACAGCTCAGCCGTGGGGGCAGCCTGCTCCCATTGCTCAGCTGTTTAGAGCCTGAAACAACTGAACTTCAGGAGCAGGCTGCTCCTGCAGTTCTGCTGTTTCAGGCATGAACCTCACAAATCCAGTTTGGATTGCATGTGAGCTGACTGGGTTCGTGGTTTAGTTTGTGATTTGCCCACGAACCGAACTGTATTTTTGTGGTTAGTCCCTATCAAAGGCGTAGACTTTCCAATTTCCCGGGGGGGGGGGCTGGGCCAGAGGCATTGCTGTGCCAGGTCCTTAAAAGAACCGAGGCCCAGTGACATCATAGGGAGGAGCCAGTGACGTCACAGGCCATTGTCACTATTTATGGAGGCGGAGCCATGTGGGATTTAGGAAGGGGTTCTCCAGAAATTTAGGGGGACCTGGAAATCCTTGAGAACCCCCCTAGCCAGGCCCAACGGCTCAGAAACAAAGCATGGCATGGGCAAAATCCTCTAGAGATAAAACCCTAGAGAACCACTGCCTGAGTAGACAATGATGACACTGATAGACTGATGGTTGAGTTGCTCCTCTCAATTTAGTGTCATCAGCAAATTTAATGAGATCATTTATACAAATATTAAAAAGTACCAGGCCCAGAATTGAACCCTGTGGCACCCCACTGGATACCTCCCTCCAAAAAGATAAAATATCATTGACAACTACTCCTTAAGTGCAGTTCTCCAACCAGTTCCCTATCAACTTGAAATGTTTTGCAAGATTGGGGGTAGGCTTGCCAGTCTCCCGGTGGGGCCTGGGGATCTCCTGCTTTTACAACTCATCTCCAGGTGACAGAGATCAGCTCTCCTGGAGAAAATGGCTGCTTTGAAGGACTCTATAGCACAGGACCATGCTGAGTGAGGCCCCTTCCCTCCCCAAACCCCGCCCTCTCCCGGATCCACCCACAAAGTCTCCAGATATTTTCCAACCCAGACCTGGCAACCTAATTGGGGGGAAAAACCCTGCACTAACTTCATCTACTGAAAAACTTACTATACAAGAAAGAAAACACATTTTCTTTAGTATACACTCACACACACACCACAGGCAGCTTTTCTCCCAACAAAAGTGTCAGTGGCAGCTTAGGAATTAAAAGTGTGAAGGTAACAAATATTTATGCTTGCAGTTCCCAAGCATTTCTGGCCAGAAGCCAATTTTGCTTGTTGTTAGCTTGTATAATTTTCCCCATCATGAAAGTCAAAGGTTCAGAGTCTACTTTCAGAACATGTGGGCAAACGAGGAGCAACAGTGGTGGCTGAGCAAGAGCACAGGAGGTGGGAAAAGTCTAAAGATTCCACCTTCCCAAGTTGCTGCTGTTGCTGCTTTTGGTTACCTTGAGCAAAATGCAGTGCCTACATAGCAAAGACAAGGACACAGTTTCATTGAACCCTGTGACTTGGCACCTAGCCCCAGAGATAAATGTGGCAAATCTTGTATTCTTTCTTTGCCTGTAAATAAAGAATTGCATGTGTTTGTGTGCTTGATATTACTCTATGTATCTGAGCTGTCATGCAGACCAACGACACTAGTTTACACAGACAATGGTGGTTTTTTACACTCACACAGTGCTTAGCAGAGAGCAGGCCTTACATTAAGAGTTTGTGTAGAAAGCTTGAAATAGACAGGCCCTGTCACAGATACAGAACGAGTTGCGACTGGGCATGTTTTCTGTAGTAAGAGTGTATTCCATCACTCTATGCATTAAGTGGTGGTTAGCAAGTGGCTGCCCTGGGCAAAAGGGGAGGGGCAGAGGAGGCTGCAAGGGGGACCCCAAAATCTTGCAGGGCAAGTTACGCCCTTCTTGGACCACTGACTTATATGGGTGTAACTCTGCTTAAGACTGTTCAGATGATTTTTCAAAAGCACACACACTTGAGAAACATGGGAAAATCTCTTCCTGCATATGTGGCATTTGAAGAGAGCAAGAAAAGTGGAAGGAACAGGTAACGTCCTTCCCGAGGGGCCCTCTTTTCTTTTTCCTGTGTTTTACCTGAGCACAGGGAAGTAAGAGAAATGACTTTTCTGCTCTGCCACAAAGCACACAGAAGGAAAAATAAAAGAAGTCACATAACTGAATGAGTACTACAAACTTTCCACCCATTTTACAAGAAAAACTGTAGCTCATCAAAATTTGAGTATTGCTTTAGGGATCACATTTCCTAAACAGTTTTATGATTTAAGAAAAATACCAGAAAATGGAAAACATAATGAGAAAGATGGCAATGTGCATGTTTAGACCACATGAAGAGGGATAATTGAAACTGATAATACAAGAATATTGCAGGGAAGTAACCAGACTTGGGTGGAAAGCAAACTGATGGCACAAAAGTCAGAGAAATTAGAGGACAACTAGAATGGCTTGGCGTAATGACTGCTGATTTGACAAATATATAAATCTGAAAAACTGAATATCACAGTAATATTTGTTTTTGTTTCAATGTTACATTGAATGTATTTGTAAACAAGTGGGAACCAAAAACCAAAAATGTAAGAGTCCAATACACTAACTGAATTTTTTCATGGGCTTACACATGTACTAAATGATCAACATTTGCCCAGGTTAAGGCAGATGATGCTGTTCTTGAATTACACAAAAGAGTTGCTAGAAAAGAGGATGCATTCTTAAAGGCATCACTTAATTTCTGAAATATGACAGGCAGGTTGTCTGTTCCCCTACAGCTCTGAATTCCCTCTGGACCATCACCCTCCCCATCCTAGCAATCCCAGTGATATAACAATACCTCTCTCCGTCGAGAAGCCCAGCAGGTTTGTTTGATTTTCCAGACCACAGCAGCCACCAACAGCAGTGACAAGAAACAACTGCAATCAGAAACCAAGAAAAATGAATTAGAGACCAGAAGGCTTTGCACAACTTTTCTGGAACAGAAATGATGGTTGATAGCACAAAGGCAATAAAGGGTAAAGAGAATATATATTCCAGCTTCCAACAGAGAGAAAGTAACTCCAAAATAAAATGCAGAGTACTGATCCCATCTCTGTTATGACTGATAATAGATGTTAGTTATTCAAAACGTATTTCTAAAGTTATAATTCTCTCAAAACAGATAGTAGTCAGCATGGTATAGTGGTTGAAGTGTCTGACTAAGTTCTGATTAGCATCCCCATTCTGCCATGGAAGCTTGCTGGGTGAACTTGGGCCAGTCACACACTTTCAGCCTAACCTACCTCATGGGGTTGTTATGAGGAAAAAATGGAGGGGAGGAGAATGATGTAAGTCCCTTTGGGTTCCCATTAGGGAGAAAGGCAGAGTATAAATGAATTAAATAAATAAATAAATGAAATAGTTTTTTAAAAAGGATTTCCCGTCATTATCATACCAAAGGCCATTTACAACATCAAAAATATAAATACATCAAATTGTAACTAAGATGATGATGATGACGATGACGACAGCTAGGAATACCAACTCTCAATTAAAAATCATAGACTGAAGCTCAGTTCAGAAACAAATGGTTTAACTTAATGGGTTCTTTCCAATCCCAGGAATGTTGATTCCTGAAGTTCCAGGATTACCATGGACCAAGGCAATTGGTGGTGGGGGACTGCAGTGAGGAGGGGAAGGAGATAATTGCCCATTAGCAAGCTACCAGGGCATCTAATACGAAGTCAGGAGAAAAGCTCTTCACAATCCTCTCCTGGTAAAAGATAAGCCATTGGCATTTGAATTAGTTAAATCTTCGAGGTCATGTGAAGAGCACTGCAGGAAATCCAAGGAATTGTTAAAAGTAAGATTTCAGTGTCTTCAGGAAAGTGTGTCCTAGATGAAACTTAAAAAAAAAAAGGCATTCCAAGTCATAACTGTCACTTGGCAGTACTTCTCAAACACAAACCTGGCCATTCAGAGAGACTGGGAGCAATCCTAACTACATCAACTCAGAAGTCAATCCTATTTTACTCACTAGATCGTACTCCCAGGAAGTGTGAAAGTGTTTTTAGGGCTACAACCAGAATGTAAAAGTACATCTAGAGCAAGCAACCCTCCTGATTAATACTGAATCCCTAACCACAATTAATTCTCTATTAATCTGGTTTAACCTTCAGTTTCAATTACACAACATCATATGCATTCTCATACTTTTGCCAAATAGAATTCTGCCACTGATCTCCTTCTAGTGTTTCATTCTACGTCCTGACCTGGGAATCACCAGTCATTTGTAGCTGCTGCTGGATGACTTCTGGTTCACCTACAAGTTCTTAAGACATCCTGGCTTCATCAGACTAGTCTAACCATTCAACAACAATTCCAGCACATCACTTACAAAAAAGGTAATGGAGAGAATCATAAATAATCCAAAATTTATTTGAGCAAGCTTTTTATGCGGCAACTGCCTCACTTGGAAGAAATTATCACAACCCTCACAGCTGAAATATTTAAAAAGCAGAGTAGATAAATATCTGTGGTAAAATTAAGTTTGCATTATTGAAAGAGGGATACTAGATTACATTTACGTTCCATGTACTTCTATGCTTTTGAATTCCTGTGGTTTCATAGTATTCAGGGTTTTTAGATGGTCAAGATATTAATTTTTCAGATGGCTTGAGTTGGTAAATCAAGCAATATTAGCTTCTTCTGTGCACTTTGTGAAATGCTGTGAACAGCACTTAAAAGGAAATTGTTCTGTTAAAGTTCTATAGAGAACAACAGTTCAGCGAAACCAACTTTCACAGTAGTCGAATTAGTGAGTTGTAAGGAGAGGGCACAAAAAAGTCATGATATAATAGAATCTACAGGAGTCTTGTTTTTCAGTTAGATGTAGGTTGCATTCTGGATATTCAACAGCATTTACACCACAGCAAGCTAGTCAGCAACATATACTGTGGTTGTGCATTACGCTTCATGATCACTTTGGTACACTGAAAGTCGCACTTCCACTGGTTTCCCCAACGTCCTTCTAAGACTCAGCTCTGTGGCACTTCCCAAGTAAATCAGTGAGCAAATATCATTGGCAAGGGGGTTCCATCTTCCCTGGAACTTTTGAAGCTATGGATTTTCCCCAGATATAAGCCACAGCTCAGTAATAAAGCACATACATTGTATGCAGAAGGTCTCAGTATTTATTAAGTATTGCCAGTTGAAGAAAATCAGGCAACAGGTGCTGGAAAAGTTGCTTGGATCTTGAAGAGCCACTGCCAGTCAGACAACAGTGAGATAGGTGTACAAATGGTCTAACGGAGTATAAGGGAACTTGATATATTCTTTTTTTAATAAAGATTTTATTGACTCTCCTAAAAAGGGGAGGTGTTTCGCTTAAAAGGAAAAATAGGGGGGTATATAGTGGGAGAAAGAGAAAGCTGAGTGATATATTAACTGGTAAATTAAACTGTTAGTAATGTCCAAACATTCTTCTTAGGCTTCTTCTGTGTGTTGTCAAACATCTTTTTTCAATCCGGTCACAAGTAATTCTATGTTAGTATGTTAGTAATGTTCCTTTGAATTTCTGTTAAAAAAGTCTCTTCAGGGCGCATTCAGAACCGCTTCTTTGCGTGCTGGTTACTTTTACACTCCCGATGACGTGGAGGAGCTTCCTCTGTTTTCCTCACCTTCCGGCTTTTTTCTATCGTCCTTCGGGTTGCTGTTAACTCTTTCAGTTCATGTGCTATAAATCCTCTTCCTTTCATGCCGTTTCAGGAGGTCTCCAGCTTTGAGAATGGTATTAAATTTCAATTTCGCTTTTATCCGCTCCCAAACTCTCCGCTGGATCCTCCTCCGCAACTGTTGACTTTTATAAGCGCTTACAAGGCACTTCTCGCTGTCACAGTTCAAACTTTTCCATTTTTCACAATCCCCCCGTCAGATTCACAGCCATAAATAATCCAAGCATTAAGCAGCCAGCTCTCACATATAAGCAAACGCCCAGACGGAAGTCCCTCCCTTCTTCTCCGCTTGCCTTTGCCCAGCTCCGACATCTTTTTTTATTGTTTATTTTCAATAAAGTTCTTAAAATGCGCTCCAGAGAAACAAAACTTTTTCTTGCTTTATTTCAAATACATCAAAGGAAAACACCACTATTCGCTCAGTCCATTCCCCCCCTCCTTTTCTTTTTCGCTTATGCAGTTAGAGGAATAACCTCCTCGACTTTTTCGCTGGGGGGGGGAAGCGGTTTTAGTTCTTTTTCTCTGCATTTTGACAACTCACAGTTAAGCCGATCTTTTCTTTTTCCATTTTTTCGGATGGTCGCTTTATCACTCGGTGACGTCTGGTGGCTCCGCTAAACCCCGTGAAACGGGGTCGCTCACGCAGCAAGGTCCATTGGGGCAGGGCATGGCAGGCGCCTCGGTCTCCGACCTCTCGGCCGAAAGAGAGACTCCCCCCTAGTGCGCCCTAAAGCGCCCCGGATCCAAGCTCCTCCATTCCTGAGCGGCTCGTTCAGGTCTCCGCTCGCGTGGATTCCCTCCTCCACCGCGGGCGGGCGAGACGACCTCGGGAGCAACCCGAGGATGCGTCCGCCATTCGCAGGAGCCAAACCGGAAGCCGGAACTTGATATATTCTGATGACCTTACACTCATATGTTACATCTGCAATATTCTATCAGTGTCAGCAGAAAAAGGCGTGGGGTTGCAGGAGAACCCTTCGGGTTTTCACAACATTAACACAATTGTACTTTTATTCCCTTCACAGTATCTCCTCTCTATTGACGTCTGACTTGCCCAAGATCTTACTGCATCATCCTGATTGGGTTTGTAGAAATAGTATGCTGGATAGTTTAGAGAGAAATACTTACCAGGTCTATTCAGAATCCTATTCTGGTCAGCTTACTCCCAGGGAAGTGTTTTTAGGATTGCACTGGTACTGCACTAGTGAGCACACCTGCAATCACTCTGGCTCTTGAGCTTACTTTTTTGCATAGTACGACATAAGACAAGATTGAACTACAGTTGTATAAAATCACCAAGTTTCTAGATACTGAGAAAGCATGTGAAATGTTTTGAACAGTCAAATGTTATGAAACTATATGAAGAATAATTTTCACCCAACTGCAGTATTAAACAAAGCTATAATGTAGTTTTTGAATTTCTGGATAAGATTTCTGGTAGGAAAGCAGAATTTCATTGTGAAATAGTTTCTGAAATTCCATTCAAAAGCTATTACCCAATATTAAGAGCAACACGAAAATGTAATGCATTGTATCTAATTTAGATATTGTAGGTATACCAAGGATACCAAGATACAGGTAGGGAATACAAATCCTATGACTCAAATCCTGGTCATTTTTTTATTTATTACATTACATTTATTAATCGCCTAATCCCCATGACTGTGGGGCTCTAGGCGATGAACAACATTCTAAAACCATAAAAAGATATAAAAGCCATATCCAGCATAATGCAATAATTAAAAGCAAGTGGCAAAAAATTTGCAGTTCCCTCCCATCTGGACTGTGAGTGCTTCACATGTACAGGGGGTTAGGAGCCACAGGACCCAGGGTCTCAGGTAGGGTGCCAGCCATGATGTCGCTGTCCTCAGGTGAAGCCTGGTGGAACATCTCTGCCTTCCAGGACCTGAAGAATTGCATAAGATCCCGCAGGGCCCATATCGGTTGTGTTGGTTGACTGTATCAGGAGTAGGGATATTAGTAGGTGTATGTTGTGTTTGCTGCCTTGGGGGTTCTGAGTTGGGTCAAAAGGCAGTATAGAAAACCTTCAAATAAACAAAAATCTTATAAGAACACTCTTTAACCTGTCTTTTGTACCGACTAATAACATAATCAGGGACCTGTAGCTTCATGGCAAGAACTCCTGGCATCCAACTGACTTTGATGACTTGTTATTCTAAAGTAACTGAGCCTCCTAGAACTTTCATTTGGCAGGGGCAGGATAGTGAGGGAAATTAACTGGCATCTGATTGACCCTGGGGACTGTATTAGAGAGCGAAGTGTCTGAGTAACATCAAGGGAGTGGGATGCAGAGACATCTGAGCCAGGTGGAAGAGCTATATACCAGATTGGCTCCAAGGAGTGAAATTTACTGTATCTGTTTGTTTTATAAGCTGCTTTCAGTTTTGTTGGGAAGAAAAAGTGGGGTAAAAATGTTTACATACAGTAATAGAATCTGACTGAACTAACGCAGCCTTCTTTAGGGCTCCATGGGAAACTGTTGCCCACCATATTACTTACAGAGATGTAATTGTCTCTAGCTTAAATGTTAGAATCAGTGCTGCACATTAATACCTGTATAAAGTTATGCAAAAGCTAGATGTATTTTCCCCAACCTCTCCCTGCAAGGAATAAATAAAATATTTCCTGGTATTTGGATGCTTGAGACTGACACAGTACTGCAAGTTCAAAATCACCCTGCAAAAAAAAGTATTCTGAAATGTAGGAGAATCTTTCAAGAGAAGCAGGTAAGAAAAGTTAGGATGATCCTTGTTCATAGAGAATTGCTTAGAAGCATGATGTTGTTTCAAGGCAGTCTCTGCCTCCATTGTGAAAGGAAATAGGAGCAGCCTACAGAGGAGTTGTGGCAATTAATGAAACCCTGAGATATAACCCTGTGTAGTAAGCTTAGCATGATGCACAAGGCCACATGAAAAGGAGGTAGCTAAAAATGCTTAATTGAGGGGCTCTGTGATACCATCATCCATACCAGGGGTCCCCAATGTGGTGCCCATGGGTGCCATGGTACCCACTAATACCTTGTCTGGTGTCCAACAGGTGTTTTTAGGAAGGGGGTCAGGTAGGGCTTTGGCCCAGCAAAGCCTCTGATTGGCTACTTTAGATTTGATTGGTTGTGCAGATTTTTTAAAGTATTGCTTTGGCAGCACCTACCGCCACACTACAAAGATCTTCACTGTGTGACTGCGGGAATAATTTGTGGCTGGCTCTGCCTACTGTGGCACCCATTTTGTGGTACCCATTTTGTCACCATGCCCACCATGCCATCTCAGAATTCCAAAGGTGCCCACAGGCTCAAAAAGGTTGGGGATCACTGGTCTATACAATGTTTACAAAAGCAAGCAATGCTAACACTGCCATTGTTATATATAAATAAACAAGTGATTGGGCCTATGTTGAATTAGAACAGACTATCAAATGGAATGAGACAAGTATAAAAATGAGTGAGATCACTTCAATCTACCTTATTTATTCATTTATTTACAAAATTTCCATCTCACCTTTCTTCCCTTACAAGGGCTGTCAAGGCAGCTAATAATTTAAAGGATACATGATAAAATTACATTATAAAACCATTATACTGAAAATATACATTATAAAACCATTATAATAAAACATATAAACACATACATCATTAAAGCAACTTTAAAAAGAGTTAAATACCTCTAAAACATAAAAACGTTCTTTAGGAAGATGGGATCATTGAGGGAATGCCAAATGGAACAAAGCAGTCTTCACATGCTGGTAGAAGACAGCAACGGGGACAGACAAATCTCCCTAGGGAGAGAATTCCAGAGCTTTGGTGCCATCTATATATCTAATAGCCAAGTTGCCCCCGGAGTGCGGATCGCTAAATCAGCGCTCCGGGGGCAGCTGGGGGCCCGGGGGAAAAATAAAAATAAAAAAGTTGAAAAAAATTTCGGGGGGATGTTTAAATCCCCCCGAAAGTGACAGAGCGTCCCCTGTGCATGCGCAGGGAACGCCCTGTAGCTGGCCTTGCCGCCGCGCCGCCTCCTCCTCCTCCTAGAAGCGGGCGGGCGGGCCGGTGGGTGGGCAGCCGAGCGGCCGTAGGACCGGCCTCGCCGTCGCCGCTGCCGCCGCCTCCTCCTAGGAGGAGCCGGCAGGCAGGCCGGGCGGGCAGGCGGGGGGGAGGACCGGCTTCGCCGCCGCCTTTTTTTTGGAGCTGGCCGGCAGGCAGGCATGCCGGGCAGGGGGGAGGACCGGCCTCGCCGCCGCCTTGGGGAGATCGAGGGGGGGATGGAGGAGACGGAGCTGATGAAAACATGTCTTTATTTATACGTACACATTCAATTTTTTTGGCATTTCTTTGTAAAAATCTCAATGAAATGGCATTACAAGTCCAGGGAAGGTCAGACAAAATAATAACAATTGCAATTTCTTTCACAATTCCAAAATAAGGGATTATGGGTAATTTTTTCTGTTATATGTGGTTACGAGAATTCTCATATACAAATGATGTCCATGCTTGTAACATTTTCAGTGTTTGTTTTTATTAGAGGGTAAGCATATTTTCAAAATAAAAATATTTTTCTTTTAAATATTGATACAGCAATATTGACATTTACTACTTACACTATTACCTTAAAGAAACTGGCTAGAATTCAGACCCAAAAAACAGTGTTATCTGAGGAAAGGATCTTTGCACATTCCCCTTCCATGCCAACTGAAAATCTGCTCCTGATATTTGGGGGAGCCTCAAGAACAGCATGGTATTGGGTATGAGGGTGGTTATAATAGCTTATAATAGGAAAAGGAAACCTCACATTTTGCATGAGCATTTGCTCCATTTAAGCAACAGTTCACATAGGAATAAAAGGCCAAGTGCTTCTTGCTATAGCAGCCCTTCCCCCTCATGTCCCAAACCATCTTCAAGGGTACTTTAACCCTCAGGAGTGGGCTTTCAAAATAGGGTTGCCAAGTGTATCTTCGCCGGGAGTGGGGGGCTCCCGGCTGGCATCTTGTGCGTGCGCGTGTGCATTGCACACACGTCACCTGAAAGTGACGGGAGGACACCAGGCACGCTGGGGGTGGGGCCACGGCCATACAAGGGAAAACCATAGAGTTTTCCCTTGTATGGCCGTGACCCCGCCCCCAGCATGCCCGGCACGTCCACGTTACTTTCTGGTGACGCGCACGCAGGGGTGGGGTTCCCCCGGGGCCCGATTCCACGGCGTCAGAAATCGGGCCTCCAGAGGGGGTTTACCTGCCCACTGCCCCCACTTGGCAGCCCTATTTCAAAAAGAGCAGAAAGGTCTAATGGAAAAGACAAATCTACAAAGAAAGTTCCATTCCCTGAACTGTGGGCAGATAGTATCAGTTTGAATCCAAGACACAGTGCTGTGAAAGAGCGCATTTCGATTGATATTTCATAGAAACATTTACAGTATATTTCTGTGTGAAAACAAATTGGAAACAGTGCTACCTACAATTTTTAGAAGATCCTGAGAATGATACTGCTTTAGGCTGAGTTGCACATTGTTGCAAGCAATCACCTGCTCAATACTATAAAGCACAAAATATGCTACAATATGATAAATAATTATTACAGTCCTGTCTTATCCATGCTGTGAGAAACTGAACTTTCTAACATACTTGTCGACTGTATGAATGTCAGGCAGTTCTCTATGATGAGGCATGAAAGGCTATTTTTCTTCACAAACAAATGGTTTTCCTTAAGTTTGTAGTTTCTGAAGCTGGGAAACTACATGTCTTGGAGAGACTGAATCTCTGAAAGCGAATGGAGTGAGTAAATCAAATCAAATCAGTGGATTTGAAAGAGGTTTTGTCATGGCTGATGTAGCAGACAAAATCCCAAACACCAAAGTTTGTTACCTCATTGCTGGCTGAGGAAAGATATTGCTGCTACCATAGCCAGGAAGTGAACTAATTCTTAAATTATTTTCAGCTGCTTCAAAGGTCTCTTCCTATTGGTAGATCAGGTTCCGTCCACCTGTTCTCCATGATGCAATACTCTGTTTAGGTCTTGATGTGGAACCAGCCTACAAACAGCTGCTCAATCTCTCAGCAAAGGGCAAGCTGTTAAGGCGGGATACCACTCACTTCGGAGTACTAACATGAACTTTGCAATTAAGTTAGTGTTTATTGCTGGTTAAAATACAATATAAAGTCAACCAGTGTTTGGCAGTGGTGCTGTTTTCCAAATTTGCATCTCAGTTGATGGGTGGCTGCTGAGTAAGGTGATATTTGCTTCTTAAATTGTATTAGTCGCTTGCTAACCTCCATCGACAGCAATACTGATTCTTGTGAACTTATGCAGTTCATGAGAGGGAGGGCAGGAAGGGTTGCATCAGTGCTTCGTTCTTGTGGCCCTTTCCTACACACCCAGGGAAATGCTGATTGCCATGTTGGGGTCAGGAAGCAATTTTTCATTAGCTTATTTACATCACTTTCATCCATGGCACTTCTAACTGCCTGGCATGTATTAAGGATCATAGAATCATATAGTTGGAAGGGACCTCAAGGGATATCTAGTCCAACCCTGTGCACAATGCAGGAAATTTATAAATGGCTCTCCCCTACACCTCCAGTGATCACTGTTCCACCCTGTTGTAAAACTATACTGTATATCTTAGTGAACAGTCCTTTATATCCTGCAGATGAATAATCCAGTAGACTTTTGAAATTAGTTTTGGGGGCAGCTAGAACTGTAGGGAGGCTTTGTTGCGATGCCATGTGGTTCAGCTGAAAATAGAAGTTCCCTCCCCCATTATATCCTCACAACAATCTTGTGAGACAGGCTAGGCTGAGAGAGTATAACTGGCACAAGGTCACCCGATGACCTTCATGGCACAGTAGAGATTTGAGCCTGGGTCTCCTGGGCTGTTGACCAACACTTTAACCACTGTATCAGACTTGTTCAATATAAGGCTTATAATTTTTTGTTGTTGTCAGGTCACAACTGACTTATGGTAACCCCATAGAGTTTTCAAGGCAAGAGACATTCAGAGATGTCCTTGATGATCCTTCCTCAATTGATATTCCTCTTTTGGGCCATCCCAATAAGATTACCTCTGGAGATCCCACACTAAATAAGTTCCTGTGGCAACACAAACACCCTAGGATCAGCTTTGCCACACTTCGTCGGAGCAATAAACAAGGTGGACTGAGATATCCAGATAACACAGCATATCACACCACCTCCCTTTTGGCAATAGTGGTTTAAATGCTGACAGAAGGAAGCCGAGCTGACTGGATTAAAGCCTATCTTCCAATCCTCCATTCCATGACCATCCAAGGGATAATAAGGAACAAGCCCACCCATCTGCAGTCAATCAACAGATCTTTCTCTCAGACATCCTTAAAACATGGGACTCCTTATGGCACAAATAGATCCCTCTGCTCTCCTGCTTAACCACATCCTTACATCAAGACTAGTTCCTTCCAGGAAAAGACTCAGGTGTGACAACCATCTGGTTGCAAGCAGATGTCACTCACCTAATTGATGTCTTCTCCAAGACAGGCACAATAGTGAAGGCAACTCTAGACCAGAAGATAAACCATACGATACCATGGCACTTCTATTTTCAGCTGAACCACATGGCATCACAACAAAGCCTCCCTGCAATTCTAGCTGCCCCCAAAACTAAATTTGAAAGTCTACTGGATGACTCACCTGCACTAAGATATACAGTATACTTTTTCAACAGGACAAAACCAAATTGTTAACCTACCAACAATCTTGGGAGCGAGAATGCAATATTGATTTCATGGACAATCACTGGTCTAACATATGGTCTGCCACCCTAACCAACACATCAGCCATGACTACTGAGTTACGAAATTTTAAGATCCTGATGAGATGGTATCTCACTTCCCACAAACTAGCTTTAATCACGTCTTCTCACTCCCCTTTGCTGGAAAAAAATGTGAAGAGGTGGGCACCTATGCCCACTGCTGGTGAAAATGTGACAGCATAAAGGGCTTCTGGAGAGATGACCTGCCACAGATACATCTCATAATGGGATATGTAGTACCACTACAACCAGAAATCATATTCCTAAATCAATGGCAAGATATACCAATTCCAGCCACTAGACGTGACCTCAGCAGTAGTTAACTGCTGCCAAGACAGCATTGCATCACAGTGGAAATCACGGGGAATTTCAGACAGGCGATATCTCCCGGTAGGGAGCCGGTTCTCAAACAGGTTCTGGTCTGTCATTTCAGACAGAACCCGTTTGAGAATCGGTTCCCTACCGTAATGTAACTGTCATTTCACACACAAAAGCTTCAGTCCCGTTTAGGAACCGGGACTGAAGCGTTTTACCTGTCAACCGCTTCTGAGTAGTCTCCAGTTCCCTCTCCCGGTTCGGATACGCTATTTTCCCGCCTTTTTTCGCCCGCACGGGCGATCTCCGGCTGTTTTTTTCTTTTTAACGTTCGCTTTATAGCGTTATAGCGCTATAGCGCTATAACGGTATAATGGAATAGCATTATATCAATCCCATTGGAATGCATGGAGTGTTTTGTTATACTGCTATAGCGCTATAGCACTATAAAGCGACCGTTTTTTAAAAAAAAAATCGATCGCCCGCACAGGAAGAAAACAGCGGGAAAACAAAGCGGTGTGTGTCTGAAATGCCAAACCGCTTCTGAATCGGATGGTTTCTGGTAGGGGCAAGCCATGTGTGAAATGGCAGCCCTGTACCGGTTCACCTCAAAACGGAAGAATACCGGCTTGAAACTGGGAGAAACTGGGTAATGTGAAATTCCCTAGTCACATCTGCCTCCTTTGAAATCACTCTGGTAGGCAAAGGTATGGGAACACTTCCTGATGGAGAAAATAACAGACCACATCCATCAATCAGAAATCTGTCCTAGTTAAACTAATTTTGCAGAGAAATGGTATCCATTCTATGAACATTTCATTATGAATGGCATTCTACCTCATAACCAATATTACAGGGACTTGGTACTACTTTGATCACTCCTCCCACCCTACGCACCCTATCAATTACTGCCTATCTGAACACTGATGCAGAGCTGAATAATGGAAGCTACTCTTATCACACTTTCACACTAATATATGATGTAATGTACCAATCTACCGCTTGTACAGTCAATTGGCTGTTATATCTCTGTTTGTATGAACTTTGATTGTTTATTGTGAATGTGCATCTGTTCGATTTTGTTGTTGCTTACTCAAACTTTAATAAAATTATTTTTAAAAAAGAAAAGGATTTTGAGCTGTGATCAAACAGTGTGCTGTACTGAGATATGACAAAAATAGTGAATAAATGTTAATGACTCTAGTATTGCTTTCACAGCATATGTTGATCAAATACATTCCACTAACAGGTAGGGATGTTCCCAAAATTCTCTTCACCTGAATTTCTCCCCAGATTTCACAATTGTGCATTACATAGCCTTGCTTCCAAAATGCAAATGATGCATTAGGAATCTCCCTTTGTTCTTTCTCTAAATTTTGTACACAGCATTGTGCATACACACTTAGTCCCAGTTGCTCTGTTAATATGTATCATCCCCCATGATCAATATTCATGTGCTCACAGAAAAAACACTGTAAATAGGCAACATTCACATAAACTGGTATCAAGACTCACTGTATGTGAAGTTCTATCAATGAGAGGGAGTGCATAGGATAGAAGAATCTTGAATTGATGAAATTATTTGTATGGCAACAGAAAAGAATAAGATACAAATGAACCGAAAAATTCAGGAAATTATGAAATTCTGGAATTACTGTAATTTTATAAATACACCAAGATTTCTTTAACAAAAAAAAAAGAGTGTTCAGGAAAAAAATTCCTAGCTCAGAAAGAGTTTTTTCGTAGTTAGGCTGAAATAAATAAGAATGCAGGCTAAATAATTTGTGGTTTTAACTCCCAATGCTCCCGTGAAATAGAAGCATCTCCCAAACGCGTCCAATTTTCTGCTTTCCCTATCAGAAGGTGCAGAGTGCGTTCGTTTTGATTTGAACGAGGATGTAACAACCATCGAGTTGGGCTGAGGGTGGGAAAATAAAAATTCAGCTCCGGTCTCCTGGACTCTGTACATATGGTCCAGGCGTCTTGTTGACACTGGGGCCGATGAAGGCTTCTCCTATGGTGTTTTCGCAGCTTGTAGAAGGACCGCAGACATGGGCAGTGCAATGGTAGTAGAGGTATCCAGTTGCACGATATCGAAAATGGCATCTGTAACCTGAGGTTGGTGTTGAACGACTGAGAGGCCTAGAGAATGGGCCATTCTTTTCACAAGGTCTGCATAGGACGTGAGATTGTCAGATGGAGATATAGGGAGATCATCTGCGACAGCTTGGTTAGGAGATTTATGGTCAGGAGAGGTGTCCACCTCAGAGGCCTCGGTATCAGAATCCTCTTCTGCGGAATTAAAGGAGTCTTGATCTGGCACTTGAATAGAAGTGACTTCCGTTTGAGTAGTTAAAATCTTTGGTGGTACGACTTGGGGGTTGGGACGACAAAGTTCCGGATTATGGTGGGAAGGATCGTCTGCCGGAGGACGAGACAGAGACGCTGAAGGTCTGGATTTGTAGGGTGACCTTGATCTGTGGACAGAGTGGGTCAAGTACCGATCCCAGTCTGAATAGCCTGCCGGAGTCAACCACGGCATGGATGGTGGATAACCCCCGTAGAGATACCTCAGCTGGCGTTGATTTCAAGACAGAGGTGGTGATGGGGGAATAAAGACTCGGGGGGACTTCTGGAATGGGCACATCTCGGAGACAGAGGAGCAGCTTGTCTGTGAGAGCGGTCCCTATAGGCTCGGCCATCGCTATCGGCAGGTTCAAGAAGCAGACGTGGAGGGTGATGCTGCATGCTGCTAGAGGCGTGTCAATTCCAACATGAATCGATGCCAGGAGTCTCTGACACCGTCTATGTCGACGACGGGGAAGGAGAGGGAGAAGCCTCTGCATCCATAGGACTAGTAAGGAGCTGTACCGTCTCGATATCGGAGTAAGGACGGTCTTCGAGCTGTTGTATAGGGGAGTCCAGGAGCTGGATGGTCGGTATCGGTGGAGGGGCATGGACCTCTGATGTCGATACTGCCGTTGGAGCGGGAGGGACTTTTGGGGCATCACCCAGTGCAGACACCGCTACCTTCCCCTTCTTTGCCGCCTTTAGGGACTTAGAAGAGCCCTTTTTTGTGGACTTGTGCTCCTTACTTGGCTTGGGCTTCTTCTTCACTGGAGTGGAAGTGGAGGATTGTGCCTTCGATGCCGGTGGTTTCAATGTTGGTTGGCTGATGTCAGAGGCAGGCCTTGATGCCGGAGCCGTCAATGTCGATGGTCTCTCGGACTCCATTGCTGAGGGAGGATGTAAAACCGACTCAAGGAGCGCCACTTCAAGGCACGCAGCTCGGTTTTTCCATGTCTGGTTAGAAAACCTGGCACAGTGCCGGCAAGACTCAAGTCAATGAGACTCCCCCAAACAAAAAATACAAAGGGTGTAGCGGTCAGGTGGAGCTAGTTTGCTGCCGCAACCTTTACAGCGGTTGAAACCCCCCCCCCCACTTCTCCATAAAAAATACCAAAAGGAGGAAAAATAAGTGGGTGGGGGGGGGAGCCCGAAGGCTAAACTGAGGTAAAACCGGCAACTTCCCCCTCAACACGAAAAACAATTTTTTGAGTTTTTTTGAAGAACAAACAAAGAAGAGTGAGAGAAAAAATAAAACTGAGGAAAAAATCCGAAAAGCAAAGTTAGCCAAAAAAGCGAACCGATCAGACTGACGAAGAAAGGGTCTTTCCAATGTGGTGGTAAGAAAGGAACTGGCGGGATGTATGCGCCCACCCCTCTGGGCATGCATGGTGGGGTTCCTGCGCATGCCCGAGGTCTGGGCGCGAAAATCCATAAAGAGCTTGCTACAATGCCGATCGATCCAGCGCGTGCGCACTAGATCCCATGGGTGTGAAGCACAGAGACCACGTCAAGATCTTCGAATTACACATTTGTGTTCATGGGAAAGTTAATGCTGAAGATGAACTTAGGGTATGGTAAGATGAACTTATGGTATGATCCCTAAATAAGTTAAATAAAACTAATAAATGCATGCTATTTTATAGTGTACTACAGATATTAAGGCTTACATTATTGGCTTGACTTGTTGGTACTGTTTTAGTTGTGAGTTAACTTGAGTAGGTTCTGGAAAGGCAGCATACTAACTTTCTAAACAAATAAAGATACATTGAGGTTGCTTATTTGTTTTTCAATACCAATTTTGGTAACTTTCATAATAAATTATTCAAAATCCACCCACCACTCAAGCAACCATTTAGCTGTTACCAAGCAGCCATTTTGGGAAATGTTTGCCATTTTAAAATGAGTCCAAAGTTGAACTAGCCTATTGGATCAGATTTAAAAAAACCTTGCATTTTGAAAAAACATTTCATGCGTCTACAACAATGTTAAAAAAACTGTCAAACTTATCTACGAAGATCTTTACAGTCAGGACAACTATTCTCATACATAACAGCCAAGATGTTTTCTTTGTTGCTTTGGTTTTGGTTTTTCATCCCCTCAGCTGACAGTTTATGTGCCCTAGTACTCTTTGTCTGGAAAAGGTTGCGTGTAGAATTCACTCACTCGTAACTCCCTCCACTGTCTTATTGATGCCATAGCATCAGTTTTCAGTCAGGACTGCAAGCAAAGTCTAAATATGGGTTATATAATCTAAAATAATCTATTAAAATGCAGGTGCAATCAAAAGTCATTTAAATGTTAATGTGCAGTTCTGCCTCTGAAATGAAATTCTCAAATTAAGTAATAACCCAAGTTCATTTGAAACTCACCATACAGAGAACAGCACTCCTTTGCACACAAGTCTATTTATATCAGTAACTTATACTTCTGTGAACAGTGCCATTCACTTCTATCCATAAATTAAAATGGTTTGGATTAACTCTGTTGTCATACAGGTTACCAAGGACAGAAGTTCATAGCAGACTTGCACTAGAAACAATAATCCAAAAACAGCAATTACAGGTAGCCTGAGCTTATCAATATATGTAATTCTCAATGTGGGCAAATCTGTATATACTTAAATCTGGAAATCAGATCAATGAACATATGAGATAGATATTTCTACAAACCTGAAAAACACACCCCAGGATTGCATTAAAAATCTGAAATATAAAGCAAAACAAAAAACACTAAGGAGTTAAAAATCTGTAAAATAACAGACACAGTGCCCACAGCTTTTAACAAACAAATGTTGTCTGTGGCCATTTCCAGGCAACCATAACAGCATTGCCAGTTGAAGCCTTGGTTTCTGTCTGTAAGAAGCACAGGGAGGGACAAGGCCCTTCCCAGGGCTATTTCAGTCTTTGAGGGAGGACTCATGGAAACAGGTCTGGCAGCAGTCACCAGGCAACCTGCAACCACACAAGTTCTGTGACTCACCCAGGCCCAGCTGCTTACTAGTGGTCAACAGCAGCCACCTCTGAAAGCCAGTGTCGTGTAGTGGTTAGAGTTTCATACTAGGATATGGGGAAACAAGGTTCTAATTCCCACTCAGTTGTGGAAGCTCACTGGATGACATTGGGCTGATTACAGATTCTCAGCCTAATCTACTTCATAGTGGAGCAGGGGGGATGAGATGCCCCCTGCAAGTCATTTTGGGTCCCCCACTTGTAAGTCTACTAACTGCAGTGACATAAACAGGGGCCTGTCTCCTCCCAGCCAAATGACTTGGTAAATTTGGAAAGGAACCTCAGTAGGAAAAATATGGATGCATGGTTGAACTGCATTATCCATTCGTCCATCCAGCCAGCCAGTTTCCCAAGTGTGGCCATCTGTGGTTACTGAAATCCACAGACTGGGGCCACACTTGCACTAAACAGATTTTTCTGCAAACTTAGATGAAAGCTTCAACAAAATACACGAGGGTTTTAAATTCACCCCAAAGTAAAAAAATATTTGGCTGCATAGCACAGGCACCATGCTGGGCCTGGTGTCAGCTGTGCAGCCTAGTCATGCTAGGTCCAGTGAGAAAGTGGGAGGAAGGGAATTCCCCCTGAGTATCACAGGCCCACACTTGTTTACTCCTAATAGCCATTTTGGGCGTAGAGTAACTCATAGTGGAGCACTCTGCACTGAATGCTGGATAGCCTTCTGTTTCTATACCAGCAGCTGTACTGCACTGGAAGAGAATTGGGGCTAGAAGATGAAAGGAATGTGGGGATGCACAGTTACATGCAAGTACTACATGACATTGTAAAATATTCTTTACTAAGAATAAGGCCCGTTGTGGAAATAAATACAACGAGCTCTAGAAAGAGGCTCTGGGAGAGTGCGCCGGCCTTGGGCACTCAGCATCAATTTGTTGTGGTGACCTCAACAAGGTATAATGACACAGAGTCCACCATTTTCTCCAGGGGAACTGATCTCTGCCATCTGAAGAGCAGTTGTAATTCTGCGTGATCACCATCCCTCTCCTGGAGACTGGCAACAATGGTTCCCCATGAGGGAATGGCTGGTTTGGAGGGTGGAGTCTATGGCATTGTACCTGTCTGAGGTCCCACCCCTCCTCAAACCTCACCCTCTCCAAGCTCCACCCCTCAAATCTCCAGGAATTTCCCAATCTGGTGTTGGCAACCCTTTCTCCCTCCCAGCCAACCGTCAATGTACCGTTATCTGCTCCCTGGCTTCAGCTTTCCACCTCCTCCCCCTCCCTCCTAGAGAGCAATTGAAATTCTGAGTGATCTCCAGCCCCCACCTGGATATTGGCAGCAATGGTTCCCCATGAGAGAATGGCTGGCTTGGAGGATGGAGTCTATGGCATTGCACCTGTCTGAGGTCCCACCCCTCCTCAAACCTCACCCTCTCCAGGCTCCATCCCTCAAATGTCCAGGAATTTCCCACCTGAAGTTGGCAACCCTATCAGGACTGGCCCCAATGAGGTTTCTCCCAAAGGCCAAAAGAGGTGTGGAAAGGGCCTTTTACTGACAGAACCTGGTTGCCTAGCAACAGGCACTGAGGAGAAAGGACAGTTGCCAGCTCTGATTATGAAAATAACTGAAGATTTGGGGGGTGGATCCTGTGGAGGGCAGCATTGGGGGGGGATGGAAGGACTCAGCAGGGGATAATGCCATAGGTTCTACCCTCCAAAGCAGCCATTTTCTCCAGGGGAACTGATCTCTGTCACCTGGAGATCAATTGTAATAGCTGGAGATCTCCAGGTCCCACCTGAAGATTGGCAACCCTAGGGGAAAGTCAGCCACACAGCAGGGGGTTGAAGAGAATGGTTTATGGTCGCTGGCCCATCTCATTAGCCAGCAAGCCAGCCATGGTAGAGCCAAAAAGGAGAGAGAGCCGTTTGAAGTTTATTCTGACAGGAAAGTGGCCAAGCTGGAAATGGGGCTTATGCTGAAAGTCCTTTTTTTTTTTACTGACAGAAGCAAGCTTGGTTGCCTACCAAAAGCTACTGATGGAACAGTTAGTCCCACACAGGAGCCAAGAGAAGTGTCTTACTCAGGGGAGAGTCCAGCTTTCCAGGAGCCACAGCTCCTTTCCTCTATTCCAGACCCTCCCTGGCACTGCTGCTGCTGCTGAAGGAAGGTGGGGGAGCCTTTGAAAGGCACTGGGCAGCCTTCTCTGTGGTGCAGCCCGCTGAGCTATCACCCTGACAGCCTTGCAGCTGAGGGAGAGAGGCCATGAAGGGCAGCGAAGGTGAGTGCTTCCCCTGCTTGCTGCCGCTTGCTAGGTCTGCCTCCTTCTTCCCCGTGGAGGGTTTGCTGCTCTTTCGCTGGCTCCCTGCAGACTGAGGGCGAGATGCTGGCTGCCGGTTCTGTGGGCAGGGCCGAGGCAACACTGCGAGGCAATGCAACCAGGGGATTGGCAGACCTTCACAGTGGCAGCTGAGTTTAAAGAGTTCCAGTTCACCTGCAGTGCATAATTTCCCCGTACTTCTCTTTCCACTAAATAAAATGGAAACTTTTTACCCTCCTAACTTTAAAACTGTGCCTTAGATTGTCACAAAACCAACAAAAGGCAACCCACCATAATTTCCTGAAATCTCTTAAGTGGAAATTTTAACTGGATTTAAATGCATTTTAACTGGAAGAAATGTTGGAAATAAACTCTTATTCTTCCTACCACACAGGGGCAGAGAGGGCATAATGGACCTGGCAAGCCCCTCCCCCAACGAAGCAGGGGAGAGAAGGAGGAAGCATGGTTGTGGCAGCAGCTGGGCTTACCTTATAGTACGGATCATGTTATTATTTGCAACCACAAGGATCTTAAGGGAAAACACTATCATTGTCAAGATCTTTTAGAAATTGACTCCAATACATTTTTACACCCAGAAATATGCTGTAAAATTTTCTGAGATATGAATAGTGTCTGTGCTGTTCAATCTAAATACATATTCCCACAGCATAGGGTTCCCAGCCTCCAGGTGAGGCCTGGAGATCTCCCGCTTTTACAACTGATCTCCAGCTGACAGAGATGAGCTCCCCTGGAGAAAATGGATGCTTGGAAGGGTGGGCTCTATGGCATTGTACCATGCTGAGGCCCCTCCCCTCCTCAAACCCCACCCTCTCCTGGATCCACCCCCAAAGTTTCCAGGTATTTTCCAACCCAGACCTGGCAACCCTACCGCAGCATAAGGTTTTAGCAGGGATCCACAAGAAACTTGGGAGGAGGGGAGCTCCTACTTCTCTCCCCCTCATTTGTTCTCCTACATGCTTCTTCTGAACCCTTCTTCTATCACTGGCTTGCCTACTTTCCTTTGTTCACTTGTCCACTCTCACCTCCCTTCTTCTGATGCTGCTTTTGTCACTGACTCTTTGTTTCCTTGCTTGCTGGCTCAGTTGCCCACTTGCCTGCTGTGCTGAAGGCTGTGTTCTCTTCCTCATTTTCATCACTGCTGTTCTCCTCCATCTTGTTGGTGTGGTGGTTAAGTGTGCGGACTCTAATCTGGGAGAACCGGGTTTGATTCCCCACTCCTTCACTTGTAGCTGCTTGATGACCTTGGGCAAGCCATAGTTCTGGCCAGGGCTATTTTTGGGCAGGAACGCACAGGAACGGAGGTCCGGCTGGCTCCCAAGTTGGCCA
>NW_015173682.1:502766-523041 GCF_001447785.1 Gekko japonicus | reverse complement strand
CCCTGGGTTTTGACAACAAACAAGCTAAACAGAATAACAAGCAAAAGGTGGGTGTGGCTGGATAACCACACTTCTGGTAACATGGAAGTGCGGCCTAGTGTGCTAATGAGCTGTGCTGTCAGGGGTGTGGCCTAATATGTTAATGAGTTTCTGCTGTTGGGTGTGGCCTATTATGCTAATGAGTTCCTGCTGGGCTTTTCCTACAAAAAGAGCCCTGGTTCTGGCACAGCTGTTCTTTCAAAAGAGCATTTTCTGTCAGAGCTCTCTCAGCCCCACCTACCTCACAGGGTGTCTGTTGTGGGGAGGGGAAGGGAAAGGAGTTTGTAAGCCATGCTGAAACACCTTCGGGTAGTGAAGGGCAGGATATAAATCCAATCTCTTCTTCTCTTCTTCTAATTGTTAATCGTAAATTGTTACTTGGTATTATGACTTTTATTACTTACTGTTATCTCTGTTGTTTTATCTTGTTGTTAGCTGCCCTGAGCTGGCCATTACTGGGAGGGCGGGGTATAAATAAAATTTAAAAAAATATATGAGAAATACAAATAATTTTACTCTTCCAAATGATGTAATTAATCCTGGGCACGGCAAAAAGCTTTTCTATTAGGGGACGGAAATCAAGGAAGTGTCTCTGGCAGTTACATAAGATTCAGACTGGGCTTCTGTTTCCTTTCCTGCTGTAGGTATTTAAACCTGGGTGTGACCAAAGGTGTGAGCCTCTTGATTAGGGATGGGCACAAAGTGGTGCACAACGCGAAAGACGTCACGACTCGTGCTGCTTTGTGCATTATGAACAGCTGCTTTGGGCAATTGTTTTGTTGATGAAGTGATCCATGACTCGCTACATTTTCTATGGCAAGTCATGGCATTTAGGGCCACTTAATCAGGCCAGACAGCCTGGCACAGATCAATCAACTCCCCAGGCAACAAGGAGGAGGGATGAATGCAGACATTCTGCAGCCCTGAGAACACCAATCCTTGGCTTCCAAAGCTTGCTAGGCAGCTCTGGTGGCCAACTACAGAGCTCCCATTATGTTCTATGGGAACAATAAGGCATATATACCCCTGAGCTCAGATGCAGCTGTGTTCACTTTGCAGCCAGTGACAGGGAGAGAGGAACTGTGTTGAAGGGAGAGAGGGAAGGGAAAGTGAAAGCAATTGCTGCTTCAGGGCTGTGTAGCACTAGCCCTTCTTTGCCAGAGTCACCTCACCCACACAGAACCCCTCAGGGGGAGTTCTCCACACCTTTCCCCTGCAGGGGAGGTATCTGGTGAGGCCAGGGATCTGACCCACACCTGTCTGTTTGCTACCAGACCCAGCTACTGAGCTCCTTCTCTGGGTGGTGGAAGGGAACCTAAATATATACAAATCTACCATCTGCTACATTTTTACAGATACTCCATTTCGGTGGGAATTGAATTTTACAAGGCGCCTCCTTCTGGCACACAAGGAGAAGGGCCAGCTGCCCCCAAAATCCATGTCCCCAATAAGCAGGCTAAGGCGGGTGATGAGTGCCTCCTGTCCCAGGATGAGGGGAAGGCTTGGCTCACAGCTGTGATTTACCTACTCCCCAGAAAGCACTTCTCTGGAGGCACCTGGTTTGGGTGCTGCAACTTGACCCCCCCCCCAACAGCCAATCCTTCCCAAAGGGCAGGTAGAAGGGCATCCCAGAGAGGTGTGCTGTGAGTTGGATGCTTCTAGCTTGCAAGGGGTTTGTCTGATACACTTACCTGGGGCACATGCTTTGGAGGACAGTAACTCAGCCCTCCTAAATACAATCCTTGCCAAAGTCAGAGAGGAGACAGAGGGATATAGCATGGAGGTGTGCGGCAAGTTCAATACCTCTAGCTGGCAGGGGGTCCATTTCCTGGTGGCACCTACTTTGGGGGCTATAACAGCCCCCATAATCCAATCCTCACCGAACTTGGAGAACAGGTAGAGGAGAGTCAGCTGCAAAATCACTGCAAGTTTGGCATCTCTAGCCCATGTGAGGGCCATTCTATTATGCCATGAATCCATGAATCACGAACCAGTTTGTGAAAATGAGAAGTTTTTGGCAATTCATGGTTCGTGGTGGTCCAATGACCCATGAGCCCACACAAACTACCATTTCCCCAATTCATGCCCATCCCTACTTTTGATACAAGTTGAATGGTAGGAGCCAAATTGGTCTTGGTTCTTGGCTCTTGGCCCATGGCTCTCAGCCTGTGGGCCTAAGTGAACTGGCCCAACAGATCCAAGAGCTGAGCTTCATGTTGCCAAATTCTATGCATTATAGTGGACTTTATAAAGACAGGACTATAAAAAGGCTGGTACTGCAAAGAGAGGGGAAATGTGTGGTCAAAACTAGTTTGGGCTTTAATGCAGTGTGCAAAGAAAGATGCAACATGTCAGAAAAAAGCTTAATTGACAAAATTTAACAAAATGCTGTCAAATGAAAGCAAATCAGTAAAGATCTTATAGTATATAGCCTAAAAGTTCTAGATTTGAACTCTAGTAACTTTGCAGTTCCTTCTTTCATCTATTTCAAAGAGGGAGTAAAAAAGATTTATAGGCAAAGGGGTTTAATTTTTAAAAAACTGAAATAGAATCTCCATAGAATAAATAGAACATCTGACCCGTTAAGTGAAATTCCGTTTCTGCTACTCATTGAAAAGACTTTCATATTTCAAATACCGTTATGCACCTATACTGCAGGAAACTGAATACATGACCTTCATGGCTGAAATATTTTATACTTCTTCCAAGAAGTGAAGTTGCTTTAAAATATAACATGTGACTGGCTGCAAGAGAGTCTATTGCATTCCACGCAAATGCTTCAGGTAGCCAGCTCGTAGTGACTTCCCAAGAAAAGTACTGAGTGTTGAATAGAAATGCATCTTAAGCCTTAACATACTATATTTTGCATGTTTACCCCTGTCCCTTCAACAAGTGTACAAAAAACTGCACATTGCAATAACCTACAAAGCAGCTTAAAGAGAAAGACTGCTCACACTGTATTTTGATAGGGTTTTTTTTACATCTAGCATTTTAAAGCAGTGCCCCAGAATTCAGCTCACAGTGTATCCACGATGAAGTTCCCATATCTCCACAACTGGTGTCATTGCTTCAGAAAAAATCTCCTATACTTGCAGAGCATTCTCTATTTGCCGTTCTTCACCAGGAAGTTCTCTAATCCTTCTTCTGGCACAGGAGTACCATATAGTTAGGAAGGTGATAAATAAACCAAAGTACAGAATCTTATACCTTTTCTGACCAATCCATGTCATGATACTACAACCTTATACAGGCTCTGACATATATATTTGTCAATGTTTCCCTTATAAGGAGCAATTCTAGATGTCTCTGTCATTATGAGCACATGATAGTGTGGTAGCTGCAACTGCCAGGGCACTTATTCGGCAAAATGTAGATTGCAGCCAGACTCCTTCAAAACCTTGCCTTTGCATTTATGTTACCGATTGTCCTTTCCAAGCTGTCCTTTAGTGTCTGATTGCAGGGTGTTTTCACTTAAATTGATTATGAATACAAAATGTAATCAGAAAGCCATGCAGTCATGGCATTAGAAGCTAGAACTCTGTATGGACATTAACGTCATAGTCGAGCTTCAGAGAGAACTTGGGAAGGCTGAACCTCAACTCCATACAGAAAAAAGAAAGCTGCATCAACCCCGGGTAAAATGAAGATGAGAATATTCAAAGGTCTTGAAGGCATCTGGTTTTATTTTTAAAAAATGTCTTGATGTATACTGAGCTTTGTAGCTTTTTCCCAAGAGTGCTATAATACAAACGTATGCATTAAGATGCTCCCATTGCTTTTTTACACAATGCATTCACCCATTACAAAATCCTTTCACTATAAAGATGTGTTCACAGCATCTAACAAAATTTCTAAAATAGGTCATAAGAAACAGAAATTTTGTTACACAATGGGAACATATTGTTTGTATAATTAAAGGATTTTAAAGTGAAGTACATTTTAATTAAACCTTTACCACCATCTATTTTATAACAAAAGACATTCAAATACAAATCATAAGTATAAAACCTATTTATCAACCTATTCTGTTTAAATGAGTATTCTTTTCATTCTGAATTGTCTCAATCCATTGCATGACAAGGAACCTTGATTCAAAAAGGTTTAAGACATGAATAAATTATTTCAAACAACTATTTTAACAATGTTTCCAATAACAAACCATCAGTAAAATAAACGGTAGTCTATTAAACAACAGAAAATACATTAGTCCCATTTCCTAGAGAGAGCAGGTTTTCTATTTTCGCTTCCTGTCTCAACAAACTTATTTCTCACTGACTGGCTTATGTAAGGGTTAAACAGGTTTGCAATTACCTGTAACTGTTGTTCATCAAATTTTCTTCTGTGCAAGACAAGCATGGGGGCTGCATTTGCGCAAACCAGCCACAGATAACAATTGTAAAATCTTCCTAGCTCTTTCTAGAAGATTCTGAGCACTCCTCCTCCACTCCAACATGAGTCAGAGTTTTCCCACCCAGATGAGCATGTGACGGAGGCAGGGAGAGAGACCCTTTCCTCAGTCTTCCCTTTGCCACCATGGAGAAGGACCCATATAGCAGAGAATCCCACAGGAGGAAAAGGAGGGAGGGAGGTCTGCCTGCACAGTCCATTCAATGAACAACAGTTACAGCCAAGAACAACCCTGTTTTCATCTTCATGGCTTCTGTGCAGTCCCACATGGGACAATTGTAAACTCGGTTTGGTGTAGTGGGTAAGTGCGTGGACTCTAATCTGGGAGAACCGGGTTGGATTCCCCACTCCCCCACTTGCACCTGCTGGATGACCTTGGGCAAGCCATAGTTCTGTCAGAGCTGTCCTTGAAAAAGAGCAGTTTCTGTCAGAGCTCTCTCAGTTCCATCTACCTCACAGGGTGTCTATTGTGGGGAGGGGAAGGGGAAGGAGTTTGTAAGCCGCTCTGAGACTCCTTTGGGTAGTGAAGGGCGGGGTATAAATACAATCTCTTCTTCTTCTACTACTTATCAAAAGAGGCAGATGTGGGATCCCCAGTGAAATAATGATAGTAGAATTGCTTTTCCCACAGCCGCATCTCTCTTGGAGTCTACGTTAATAGTGTAGCATTTTATAAAAGTTGAAGGAGAGAACCAGGTGGCTGCCTTGCATATGCTGTCCAAGGGAACATTGCCCAGGAACACTGCTGAAGAAGACTGAGATCTCGCAGAGTGAGCTTTCATGGGAAACAGACAATCAACTTTTAAGTCAGAATAAGCTAGCCTGATAGCAGTGACTACCCATCATGAGATCGTCTGGGCAGAAGCAGCATACACTTTATGTGGGCTGCAGAAACAAATCAATACACTATCTTCCCTGTGGAATTGAGCAGTCCATTGCAAATCAAACAGTAAAGACCTTCTAACATCTAACATGTGTAAACTGGGTTCTTTATCACAGGCCGGCGAAGGAAAAAAGACTGGGAAGATAATGTCCTGAAAAATATGAAAAGTAGAAAGTACCTTGGGAAAAAAATCTAGACTTGGGTGGAGAACTACTTTGTCGGCATGGAACCTAGTAAATGGAGGTGCACAATGAAACACCCTCAGCTCCCGCAATTTATGGGCAGAAGAAATAACCAATAAGGCCACTTTGTAGAACGAAAAAGGTAAGTCACAGGTAGCAAAAGGTCTGAAGGGTTTATACATGAGTGCAGATAAAACCAATGACAAGCTCCACTGAGGGACAGGAGAAGTGATTGTGCAATATAAATTGAATAAACCTTTCAAAAACATTTTAGAGATTTGAGCAGAAAAAAACAGAGGTACTATTAACTGAGTCATGACAGGCCAAAACAACTGACAAATGTACTTTGAGAGAGGTCATGGCCCATCCACTATCTTTTAAATGTAGTAGATAGTCAAACAGGTCATTCAGAAGACAAGACTCAGGGTATATTTCCTGAGTGGAAGCCCAATGGACAAATCTAATCCATTTAGATGTGTAGGACTTTCTGGTAGAGGAACATCTAGAAGAAGAGGATATGGGCTACTCTATCAGACCAACCTATTCTCCCTCCAGGAACCATGCTGTCAGATGAAAGGACCAGATATCACGGTGGTAGAGGGAACCTATGTGCAGGAGATCTTCCACATCTGGTAAGGGGAGATAAGTGCCATCTGAGAGAGATCAAAGCCTCAGAAATCACACCCTCTTCGACAAGAAGGGGGCAATTAGGATGCAGTGCGAGTTGTCTGCTCTGAGTATGGCAAGAACTCTGCCAGGATGGGAATTGGTGGGAAAGTGTAAAATAGAGGCCCTTTGTCAGGTACTTCAATAACTCAGCATCAACAGCAGGTCCTTAAACAGGTTCAGCTTTATTGATCAGAGCAAGGTGAAGTCATCTTAGACTCTTTGAGTAAGGAATGAAGCATACAAAATGGCCATAGTAATTATAGCGGGTTCATACAACACCCCCTGACACCTAGGAGCCAATAAGCAATTAATATGGAGCGCGGGGAACTGGTTAATGGTTCATAGGTGAGCGGGAGACAGCAGTGGCTTTGTGCCGAAGCGATGAGCACTCAAGGCCAACGGCTAGATAAGACAGGCAGAAGCGAGAAACAGCTGCAGAGCATTACACATTCCAGAGCCAGGGAAAAACACCATGGCAGGGCTACCCAACACCCTTTCCACACCTCCGTTGAAAAGTGTCCCTCAACAACTCCACATCAGTCACAGCCAGTGAGCAGAAGCAGGTGGGAGGTGAAGAGGTCCACTTAGGGCAGGCCCCAGAATAGGAAAACGGGATAAATAACAGCCTGTAAGGCACCATTCATGAGTGAAAGTAATGTTGCTGCAGTTTGGAATGAATACTTATTGGAAACCAAAGAAAACATCTTGTTGTTTGTTGCCACTCAAAAAGTTTGATGACGAGAGCTTCTGGTTTTTGGTGACTCAATGGTGGCCGCCTCCCCTGGGTGCTTCCAGGGATGCGAGGTGTGAACTGGTGGTTGGGAGGGGGCTCCTAGCCATGGGGCGCTAAAGGGTTGCCTCTCCCCCCGGCACGCAGCCGGTGAATTGAGGCTCCCTTCTGCCCCAATGGTCCTGCTGCTTTGCTTCCACATGGAACAGGAGCCACTGACCGGGACAACCGTGTGGAGATCTGGCAAAGTTAACCTTACCTGAGATTAAATGGCGAGAATGACGTTGAACTGTGAGTTTGCTGAAGCACTGAATAAAACAAAATGGCGGAAAGTCCACCCCTTAATAAGCAAGGGGGGGAGGGAACTCACCCCCACACACCAAAACAAAGTTTGAAGCATTGTAAGGAGGGGCAGAGCTTTAAGCGTAAATGGACTATAATGAAGAGCTGTCGAGGGATTTCTGGGCGATACTGCGGACTTTTGAAACCTTTGGCAATTTTTCAAAAGAATAAACATCCTTAAAGATGGTGCTGAAGAAAGCAGAATGAAATCTAAGTCTTCTTCAGGAAGTGGGAATTCAGCTGACCAGGCCATGTGACCTGACTCTTCCAATAGAAAATGGACACCCCCTGCTGGCTAACAATGATATTCAATTAGGACTATGTTGCATAGCAGTTCTAACTGAAAAACATCTGCAAAAGGATAGAGACAACAACCGAGAATCAGCTTCTATAACTCCAAATGGATAAAGGGGAGAATCTAAAATGGACTGTATGTCATTAAGGGACCGGTTTGCAGATTAAAAGCAATACTTAAAGTGAAGCAATGTGATCTATGGACATATCCTGAAAAAATAAAAATGATAATCTGCCCGGTGACAGAGTGGTTAGATTCTCCAGAAGACATATGGATTAAAGCGATAAAAGGGAAGAATGAACTCTATCCTAATGACTGGCCAATGTCTGCTGCAACAATTTGGATCAACAAGGGAAGAAGATAATGAGGAAGAAGAGTGTAAAAGAGGAAGAGAAGATGAGACAACAAGTACACTTACTGATGAGGACTAGACTCAAAGATGAGGGGTGGTCCCCTCCCAAAATAAATTTGATTGTCACTTGGGGAACAAAAAGTTTAAAAAAAGAGAGATACTAATGTTTTCTGAAGCCTGCCTTAGCAGGGGTGGGGTGGGGTTCTGTATGATCTTGTATAGCTCTTCATATAGTCAGATTTGTTGGAATTGATAATATAAGTGATAAATTATTATTGATCACTCTCAACACCAAAAAAAAAAAGAAGAAAGAAAAATGTAATGGTTAAAAAAATGCTGTTGCATCTCAAGTAATGTATGATCTCCATCTCTTGGGATTTTAGTGGTTTTCTTTAATTTCTCCTGTAGTTTGTAGACTCCCCTTCCTTGTTGTTTCTTTGTAGTTTATCCCCACAGGGGTCTAAAAAAAAGTTTGATGATGTTCAGAAGAAGTCTCTTTGAAATGGAATTTGAACTCCGGAGATTTTTGTCAACAACTCATACTGTTATGGTTTTATTTACCTGTTACACCATCTCATGAGATGAATTGTTCGAAATACTGTAAACATTTGTATTATTTCACTTGGTGTGAATGAATATATATTTTTGTAATTATATAAGTGCATGTTTTTGCAGCTTTCCTTATGTTTTTTCTTTCTGTTACCATATTTGTGGCTGTGACCTTCTAGTTTGTGGTTCATACACAGGATGACAGAGCCCATGCCCCCTTCTTGTTCATGTAAAATTTTTGCTGTAATATTGTCTATTCCTACTAGAAAATGTTTGTTGATAACTAGAGCTGCACAAGAAATCCGAACATACCTAACTGCCTTGAGTTCCAGAAGGTTGATATGCAATTTTAATTCACACTTACATCTGTATTCTGGCACAAAATGAGACACAATGTGCTCCGCAACCTAAGAGTGAAGTGTCAGGAAAAAATTGGAGGTCACGAAGTTGGATCCCAAACTTACAACCTTGCAACAAATTTTCCTATTGGGACTGCTACGAAAGGGAACACACTACACTCCTGAGTATGGAGAGTTTTTCCCCACTGAGAATCCCCCTGAAGACTGAAGGATTGCAGAAAGCAAATCTGTAGGGCTCTAATAAAAAGACGGGCAATGGCACTATGCTAGTCGTGGTGGCCAGAAGACCCAAAAGCCTCTGAATTGCTTTGGCTGACTGAAACCTGTTGGCAATAAACTTGAGAACCATGGCCCTTAAAACCGCTGCCCTGTCTTGTGGCAGGAAGGCATGACCCTGAAATGAGTCCAGTCAGGCCCCGATAAATAGGATGGTCTGAGTAGGGCATAAAATGAATTTATCCCACTTAAATTGAAGGATTAGCTCACTCAGGGTAGTGATAGCTAAGGTTATGTGGGTGGATAATATTTCAGAGAAAAGTGTGGTAAAGAGCCAGTCATCCAGATAACCTTGCCACAGATGACATATACTTTGTAAATTCCCTTGGTGTGGTGGTGAGGCCAACGGGTAGGACTGTATATTGATAATAGGCAGCCCCATACTGAAAGTGGAGGTACTTCCTAAAACTCATATGTATTGCTATGTGAAAACAGGCATCTTTGAGGTCGATAATAGCAAACCAATCATTCTTTTGGAATAACAGTATGACCTCAGGAGGGCAGTCATGTGGAATTAGGGGATGTTTAGGAACTTATTAAGGCCCCTTTAATCTAAAATGGGACATTTCCTACCATCTTTCAGGGAAACATGGCATGTTTACTGTGCTGCCTTCTCTGCTGTTTCTTGCCAGGCTGATGCTGAGTACAGGAAGGATGTGTATGAATATCAGAGTAAGTGGGCTGAAATCTGTAGGCATGTTGCACCTGGGAATACACTCCATGTCTTGGGCACTACCATGGCTTATAGGTCTAGGTGGGAGGACCAGTTATGCCAAGGGATCTTGCTGTTAACTTATTTTTGTGCATACAATCCAATATATCATCAGCTTGTGCACTAAAAAAATGCCTTCAAAAGGCAGATCTTCCACTTTTGTCTTGGTATTGTTAGGAAGTGTCACACACTTAAGCCAGAAATGTTGCCTAAGGACCACAGTTGATGCCATACTTCTAACTAGTTGAATCCACAATATGTCTGGTAGCATTCAGCTGTTATTTTCTAAGCTTGAGGCTTTCTGCTTGGATAACACTGGTCAAGGTCTTTCTCTCAATGTCTAGGGCAATGCGTTCCAACAGGAACATTTGGTAATGCCCCATTATGGTATTTAGATTGGCTTCCAAATCCTGTAGCTGAGAATTTCAAACCAGTTTCACATCCTTAAATAGACGTATCTCTTGTTTTCTGTTTGTCTTCATGTGAACTGGAAGTAAATACAGGAAGCTGCCTTATATTGATAGACCAATGTGGAAAAAACCTTTGTAAACACTGAGTTAATTCAAAATAGAAATAATGGAAATTAGCCTATCACTAAAGTGGTATTCTCATTGGGCTGATGTCCAGCAAGATCAAGGAGGCTTGCTTCTGAGCTGGGATTGCCAGTGAGCAATGTGATGGCCATAAACACAGATTGCTTTCAAATGGGATTAAATAGATTAATGGAGGATGGGTTTATCAGTGGCAAACATCCATAGTAACTAAAGGGAACCTCCAAATTCAGTGGCAGTAAGCCTTTGAATTACGAGTGTTACAAGGCAACATCAGGGAAAGGCTTTGGCTAGTATGTCCTGTTTGATGGCCCTCCAGGGCAACTGGCTGAACACTATGGAACAGGGTGCTAGATGGATGAGGGCAGTCTAACCAAGCAAGGCTATTTTGATGTTCTTATTATTCTGTTGTATGAATATCTGCTGCAAGCCCTTGCATACTGACTTAACAATAAGGCCCACTTTATTCAGTGGTACTTACTTCTGAGACATTTTCTTGTGATTAATAAATCACAAGACATTTTTGACTGGCAAGCTAAGATGGCCCTGTCTACTTCCTTCCCTCAGAGGCAAGATTTTTCATCCGTTTTTCTTTCCCTTTACTGACTGAGCCACCCTAATAATGTGTTTTCTTCTTCACTGAAGAACTTTGGCCCAAATGGGAGTCTTCAGCTACTTTCCAAACTTCCTTGCCAACTTTCCTCCAGTTCTTCTGTCTGTATTAAACTGCTCTCAGTCCGGGCTGAATTCCAAAACTGTCAGCTAGGGCTGAAATCAGACTGCATCTCTTCTCAGCATCCAGTTCAGAAGTCTTTCTCTGCTTGGCTGATGCTAACCAATCAGATCCCTTGGAACAGCCTATCACTCAAGGCTCTCTGGCTCTGTGAAGAGTTAACCCTTCACAGTCCTTTATCTGGTTACACAGCTAAGCTTTTAAAAGTGCAGTCCATCACACAAGCATATTTGGGATGTTCAAAAAGCTGAATAACCTTAACTCTGAAAAATCCCAGACTTCAACAAAATTCTTTCCAAACAAAGGAATCAAGATCACTAATCTCCAGTTTTCCTTGCTACAGAACCATTTTACTGAAATACTTTATTAACATTCTAGTAATGAAGGTAGGAATGGCCTTTCATTTGATTCCAAATGTTTCTGTTCAGCACTAATCAATAAAAGGTAATATATGCACATCTATAGAAGCCAGAACAGGGCACACAAGATTGTGCATTGCTTTTCTTCTTACTGCCTTCGTTTATTACAATGCAGAATAAGAACCTGCAATATTTCTTGGCTACTGTAAACAGGTTGCTCATTTCTTTGATGCCACTCATTCACAGTCCCATTCCTACTGTGTCTGAAAGGAAGGCAGGCTGGTGGCCTGCTTGCAAAAGCAACTTGTCATTTGCCATAACATACAATGACATTATTGCCTAAGGCAAAGCCTGGCTCTGTCCTTTTTTTAAAAAAAGACTTCATAGCCAACCCCCCAACATTTTGTCACAGAGTTAACATTTACTACAAGTTCACATTTTGCAGCATAGAAAAGAAGCATTCTATTTAGTCTTGTAAATGAGGAATGTATATGTTCCAATCCTTCAACGAAATGCAAGAGGTTGTAGAAGTTCTTTGCCACCTTTCCCTTCCCATTGCAGATTACTTAAAGCCCATTCTTGAGGGTTGGCAGACTTTTTTGGAACCAGTGTGACATATCATGAGTAGGACAACAGCAAGAACATGGAATTGGCAGGACCTTTTATCTGTTTTGCATTCTTGTATAAGTATAGCAAGCTCCACAAACAGAGTGTGTGTGTGTGTGTGTATAATCTGCTGATTCCCTCTTTTGCTGCCTTCCCTATTATCATGTTGTTCCCAATGGTCCTTTGACCCTCAGAAGCAGCTTTTTAGAGTGTTGCACAAAGAAGGGAAAGATAGCAAAGATCTCCTCTGCAAACTCATTCTTTTTGTGCCTGAAGGAGATAATCTTATTGGGCACTCCAAGCTATGAAATGGTAACTGTTTTGTGACAGTGGAAGTGTTCACAGTGCACATACAGTGCATTAACAGAAATATCAGCTCCTTCATCCCAAGAGACCCACAAAAAAGGAATATTATGATCTATAAAGACTTTGTCCAAAATATAGAAGTGGAGAGTATTAAAGACTAAGCCGAGAAACAATCTAATAAGAATTACAATTAACCTATTTACTCTAATGTTGTATTAACTGGAAAACTGAGGTAGAAGGAAGTCAAAATGGGACTAAGCATTTACTGAAAGGCCTTTCCATGCAAAATAAAATGTCTATGGCATTCACACAACTAATGCACTAAAAGCCATTCAGCCTAGAAATGTGCAATTTGTGAATGCTAATCTGAGTTAGAAAAGGGCTCTTAAAAAGTATTGAGTCATTGTAACTTCTGCATTCATTTACTGATATAGAGAATTTGAAAAAAAAAAGCAAAACCCTTATGAAAAAGACCCTATCCTTAATGTCCAAGGCAACTATAAGCCCACGACACTATTTCTTGCACTCTTTCTCCATGTCCAAAATGAACCATGTGATAAGATTCTTATGTTAGAAACTGTTGCCAACATGTTATTATGTTTGGGGCTCAATAAAAGAACCTTATAAGATACCCAGACAATACATTGTACATTGCTGGAAATAAACTGTTGATCCATACAATATATTCCACAAACCTGAGGCTCCATAGACTGTTGTTATATCAAACAAGAGAGGCATAGAGTGCCAGAAGATGATCACTCTTATTTAAAGATTGTAACCTAGATGTGGCATCAAGGCAGGAGCTAAAATATTCCTTTAACAATATCCTGTTTTAATTCATATGTAGTAGGAATTCAAAACCTAGCTACTTTAACTTGTAGGCTGAGTCTCCAACCTTAAGAGTTTTTAATTAAAATAATTTTTAGGTTAATTGTAAAACTTAACTCTTATTGAGTGTATCTTTTAAAAAAATCAAAGAACATTAAGAAGCCTCACTGGGCTGCAGAACTGAGCACTTGGTTTCCCTCCCACGGCTCATCCCCTACCAGGCTTAACCATAATTAACGCTCAAGTTGGCACCAATCATTAAATGGTTTTATTCAGGCTGGTGAAAACAAAAGTAGATTGTGAAATGCTCTAACAGGATCTCTCCAGAGTGAGTGAATGATCAGTGATGTAGCAAATGAGGTTAAGGGGAAAGTGACGCACACTGAAACAAGAAATCCAGACTTCATATAGCTAGAGTCTGATAGAGTTCAGATAGAGTCTGAACTGGCAGTGACTTACCAGAAAAGACACCTTGTGGTCATGGTGGAAAGTTCAATGGGAATACCAATTTGAAGAAAACAATAATTCCATGCAAGGAATTATTTAGAAAGGACTGAAAATAAAACAGCTCTTCTTGTGATACCCTTGTACAGATTTATGAAGCAGTAAGCCACATTTGCAGTACTCTACATAGATTATTGTGGTCATTCTTTCTCAGAAAGGATATTGCTGAGTTGGAAAATATGCAAGAAAGGGCAGCCAAAATGACCACCAGACTGAAGCACCTTCTCTCAAACAAATAGTCTAAAGAGATTGGGTATTTTAATTTAGAAAGAAGAGAACAAAAAAGGAAAAGTGGATACAGAAAACACTTCCTGTCTGTACTGTAGAACTAGAACTTGAGGTCACCCAATGAAACTGATAGACAGTCGGTACAGAACAACCAAAAGCAAATGCTTTCATATAACACCTAATTAATTTATGCAATTCACTGCCAGAAGCTGTGGTGAAGGGCATTAGCTTAAATGCATGTATAAGAATTAATCAAATTCATGGTTGAGAATACAGCTATACGGAAATTTCACGTTTAAAGTAATGTGCATCTGAATACCAGATGCTGGGGCAAAAAATAAGGGTGGGGGGATCTGGCCTTTGTGTTTTGCTTATACACTTCCTGGTTAGCTACTGGAATGCTGGAAAAGATGGATTTTTCATCTGCTCCATTAGGTCTATCCTTATGTCCTCATATTGTTATTATTTTTCAAATCCTACAGTAGGTACTGATTCAGGTGGGTAGCCATGTTCGCCTGAAGTAACAGATCAAAGTTTGAGTCCAGCTGCACATTTAAGCTCAACAAAGTTTAATTCTGTATATAAGCTTTCATGTGCACGCACACTTCTTCAGATCTGATTAGCACTAACCATTCTTGAAGTCAGCTAGAAGATGGAATTCATGCTAGAGATGTGAGTGATGAGGAAAGGGGATGCTCAATCCTGTGAACTGTTCCCACTCCCTGAACCAAGTATAAGGTGTAAGGAACACTACCTTTCCACCATCTGTAATGGTGTCTTCTCTGATTTTTGCTTCTAAACCCAAAGTTAGTCATGATATGAAGAACTGTCTCCATCCCTATAATAACCAACTATACTTTCTGCCTAAAGAAGTTAAGAGACTTTTGTTTGACTTTCTTATAAAATGTATGAAGTTGAACAGCAAAGTAAGCAAGTGGTGTATTTTGGATAGTACAATATTTCGTATCTTTGGGAGACTAAAATATTTGAAAAAAGTCATTTCATGTTTTCATTCAAGCAGATTTTCATATTCAAATTTCAACATGAGGACTTTGCTAATGAACTGAACTGCTGAGGGCTCCACTATGCTGGACACAATCTGAGCAAATTAATCTTTTACAACCTAGGAGCAAAGATATAGTCAGCCTTTCTTCCCAGTTAGGGCCATCACATTTTCAGGTGGGGTTTCAAAGAAATGAAAGGGGCAAAGAGTAATTTCCTCATAACAAAAAGAAGAGGAGGAGGAGGAGGAGGAGGAGGAGATTGGATTTATACCACGCCCTTCACTACCCAAAGGAGTCTCAGAGTGGCTTACAAACTCCTTTCCCTCCCCCTCCCCACAACAAACACCCTGTGAGGTGGGTGGGGCTGAGAGAACTCTGACACAAACTGCTCTTTCAGGAACAGCTGTGCCAGAGCTTGTGACTGACCCAAGATCACATCAGCAGGTGCAAGTGGAGGAGTGGGGAATCAAACCCAGTTCTCCCAGATTGGAGTCCGCACACTTAACCACTACACCAAACTGGCTCTCTTCTTCTACAACTCTCTTGCCAAGCTCGTTTGTGTTTTAGTATCAGTGCAGCCTTGACACATATTGATAAGCTTTTCTTTGTTCATAATTGGCACAAACACAGACTGTTGTCATGCCTGCACACTGTACTCACACACGAGTGTGACTGAAAACTTCCTGGTCTCGGGAACTAGGAATTAAAGTCCAATTAATGTGATATCCAAATGCAGGTGTTTAGGCAATAACTAGCATATTAAAACAAAAGTAGGTGGCGGGTTCAATCCACCCTTTTAATCAACAGGAGCTTAAACCAACAGATTTCTACTGAAAGAAAATGATACCAAAAAACATACCTTGCTCAAAGTATCTGCAAAAGGTGGATGTGTACATTCTTTTTAAAAAAATCTATATTCATGATCTCTGTAAAATGGTGAAATACTGTTTTTAAATATTACTGATGAAGTGTTTCTGGTGAAATGGTTTTTAAATATTACTGATGAAGTGTTTCTAATTTTGTATTTGTCAATTTGTATAATATGCTGAAATAGGACAGCATGTATCGTAGGGTGTACAGTGTATTACAGAATTAATGAAAAACCTTACCTGAAGAAAGTGACAAAAAACTGCACCAGATCCATAATGGTGTTGTGCTGTGAAAATGCAATCTGCAAAAAGAGAAAAAGGCAAATCAATTTCATACCCAAGTACTACTAAGGTTGCTTAAAGAAGCAACAAAATTAATGGATATGAAGATGTTCTGCATGCTAAACGAAATTAGGACCGCATCCACACATTGCTGGATATTGTGCTATTGCTGTGCTATAGCAATCATTTGCAGCTGGGTTGTTTTGTTGACACAGGATAATCCAGTTGTTAACAATTTTATATAGCAAAACGATAGCACAATATCCAGTGTTATATGCATACAACACAAAATGCACCAAGCCAGCTATTATAGTACAAGGCTGCAGTCAGATGACAGGCTTGGCTCAGTCTGGCTGTGCCTCAGTTTTATTCAGTGTTTGGGAGAGGTTTGTCCAAACATGCCATCCTTAACCCACCTCACCGCGCTCACTCCATGGTAGACCATTCAGTTTATTGTTGCATGGTAACCACAGAATGGGCAGTCGGGTGACATCCTTTTAAATAATGGTTTTTCATGCATGCGCAGAAGCATTCATTCGAAGCACCACTCCCATTTTGACAGCTGGCCCCTCTCAGCCTCCTCCACTTTGCCTCTCTTCCTTGTAATGCAAGGGGGGGGGGAGTGTAAGCATAATGCAGATTTACATGAGAGTAGCCCCACTGACTTTAGTACATTTACCCCTGTGTCAATTGTGGGATGCTCTCAAACAGCAACTCTGAAGCAGAAACATTTTTTAATTTTTCCAACTTTATCCCTAATTCAGGGATACTAGCCTCCCCAGGCTCCACGCCAATATGGGAGCCTAACTAGGGACTATTTCCACAGCTTTCCAAACCCAAGAAACAGGAGAGAGGGATTTTTTTGGGGGGGGGATTTGTCACTCAAAGACAACTCCACCGGGGGCTCCCAATCCTAACAGACTCTGGGTGCAGAAACAGACAAGTGATGATTCAAAACCCCGGGGCAAACTGAACTGAATTTAAAAATGGCGCTCAGACGGAAGTGTGCGATCTGACTTCCCAAATGCCTTGATTTCACAAGAGTTCAGACATCAGGAAACACATGATGAGACCAGTTCAATCCATAAAGATCAGACTTTCTCCAGTGTCGAGAAAGAAGGGGGGTGAGAATGGGGCTCTGATGACTAGGGAACAGGATACAGATGCCACTGTCTGAACAAGCATTTTTAATCTGGAGAGAAGAAGCAATGACATTGGATCAAACAGCTCGTCTGATCACAGCCCAAATCAGAGTGCTGTGGATAATATGCATTAGCTTCTAAGGTTTGGATCCAAACCCTGCTTTCCACTTGGCAGAAGGGCACTTCCCCCTTCCACTGCAGACAGCCACTGTTCCTGAGAGTTCCCAGGCTCATGGGGCAGTATTCTGAGTGGCACAGAAGTTTACAGCAAGAAGAGGAGGTGGGAAATTGTGTTCCTCTTACTGAGCTCTGCCAACAGTACTTTGGATTCAAGCCTAAGTTTAGAACATGCGGGATAACGGTATGACCAATGTCATCTCAAACATCTTCTGACCAATGCTTTAGGGCCACATTAATGGATGAATTTACTAGAAACAGCTATTATATGCAAAGGTGAGACCACATCACAACAGAGTGATCTGTGACAGCTATGTGAAAGTTGCAGTCCTATACGATCTTATTTGCAAAGAAATCATATGGAGGTCAATGAGATGTAACATGTGACTAACATGGTTTGGACTAGGACACAATGCCAAAATATTCAACATATTTCATGTTGTTTAAAAGCACTAAGCTTGTGAATTTTTTAAAAAAATTAGCTTTGGCAAAAAACCACCTTGAATGCTATTTTAGTAGAAAGATGGAATAAAAAGCCTTTAAACAAACGCATTCATGGTGTCATTTGATGCCACAACATATTAAAAATGGGGAACAACAATATTAATATATCTAATTTTCAACATGGTCCATCTATGGATACTTAAATCCAGAGACTGGAACCATGAACAGACAAGAAGATCTTTCCACAAAACTCAGAAAAGCCCCAGGTTTGCAAACCCCCCCCAAAAAAATAGAAATAGTACCTGTACCTTTAAGAAAGGAGATCTTAGTGGGTATTGTGGGGGTTGATAGGCAACCACAACAATATTGCTAGTATTTGAAACTAGGTTTCCTTTAGTAAGAAGAAGGTGGGATGGCACTTTCCAGACATATTTTGGCCTCCTAGTCCATCCCTGCTCCCCTCCCTCCTGTCCTGAAGGAACAATTTGTTATTATGCGGTTTGTACAACCCATCCAGTCAGAATAGGGATATAGGAGACCCAGGTTCAAATCCCCACTCTGCCATGGAAGCTTGCTGGTTGACCTTGGGCATTATCTCTCAGCCTAATCTACTACACAGGGTTCTTGTGAGGACAAATGGAGAAGAGGCGAATGCTATAAGCTGCTGTATGTACCCATTGGGAAGAAAGCTGGTTTTTAAATTAATTAAATAATAAAGCTGAAGGTTGGTTGATGAGTGGGAAGAAGAAAATGAAGTGAGGAAAGAGGAGGCTGTCAGGGGAAGAAAAAGGCGACATACTGTGGGGAAGAGGATACAGGAGGAAATGAAGTGACTGCAAGTCCTTGCAGGTTCCCTGCCCTGTCTTTCACTCAAGCTCTGATCCAACTAATCCATTCTGATCCATCAAGGATCAGGCTTCTGTATGCCCCTCCCTATCTGGATGAAGAACCATACATGCAAATGGATGCTGCACAGGTGACTCCTCTTCCCAATAAAGCTGTCAGGGGGACTGTGTACATGCAGCCTCTACAAAAGCAGCAATAAGCAATTTAAGGGGAAGAGTAGGTGGACACATGATTGCTGCTTTCTGAAGAGGCTTCACCGATGCTTGCAACCTTGTAAGCCGTTGGATTGGGATTTAAACCTTTGTTGCAAAAAGTCACTCCAACCTTTCTCCTTGCAACACATCCTTATTAAAAATCACCTTCAAAATGTATTTAACATTTTCATTTGTACCAGCTAATGATATCCCCAGAGTCAACCTTGTTCAGTGTTTTGTAGCATAAGTAGAGTTTTCGGTAATTGTACTTTTGAGTATGCTATACTGAACTGCTCTGCAAGTTGCTTACAGAAGCACATTTCCACATAAGGCAGATGGTCTCAGAGGACTTTGCCAGAGTTAAGCTCCCTTAAGTGGTGTGTGCACTACAGCAATACATCCTCATCCTAGGCATTTGCACCTCTTTATCTTCCTGGCATGACTTCCCGGGACACATCATAACTTTATGATTTGTGGCACTGCAGCACAGTCATTTTAGGATAAATATGTTAACATTCTTAAATGTTATATCTACTCACTTGTTTTAATTTTGACAGGTTTTCTTGAAAGCGGACTAATTATTGCCAGCATTTAATTCATTCAATCCATAATTTCAATTTTCCACAGTGCATAATACCACATGATATTTGATGGCATAAGCATCACACAAGCACAGAGTGGGTCAAGCAGAGAAAGAAATTAATTCTTATCATTGATGACATAAAGTCTACAAAAATCCTAATGAAGCACTTACACACACGACCACAAAACTAAGTAACATTTAAAAGCCTTATAAACAACTTGGGCCACATTCAGATGTCACTACAAATCTCGGTTTGTAACAGACACCAATTCAGCTTATCCTGCTCATAGGCTCCCCTCTTTCCTCTCCTTCCCTCATTTACTTCCTCATTTGGGAAGCCTTGAATCAATTCCAATTCACTGTAACATCTGCATGTAGGTGCCTCAGGATATTCCTCCCCACAAGCTAGGATTCTTAAGCTTAGAAAGCTGTTGCTGATCAGTGAAGACAGTTCTGGGCTACATGGACCAATGGTCTGACTGAGGATATAATGGCAGTACCATCTGATTGATCTGCAAGGTTTAAGTATCCACCGTAGCTCCCAAACTGGGAGTGGGGGATCCCCTAACCATGGTTCCCATTTTCTGCTGCTGCAGATGAAGAATAATCTTTAAAGAATTGCCATTGGACAACAACATGATGTCACTTCCAGGGAAAACCCAGAAGTGATGTCAGTCTTCCCTAGGAATTTCCAGAAATGCTATGGTTTTACCACAGAATTTCTGGCAATTCTTACAGAAATGTAACATAACTTCCAGGTTTACCCCAGAAGTGACATCATGCCAACACTTACAGCGGCTCATGTCAACCCCCCCCGCCCAATT
>NW_015173682.1:502283-502754 GCF_001447785.1 Gekko japonicus | reverse complement strand
CCCAATTCCCTGTTAGTTGCCAGGCCATGTCTATCAACCTTAATCCACTGGCATTTTCTGAGCATTACTTACAGGAAGTTATGTAATTCAAAGAGACAAAATTTAAGGAATTTCTAGACATTAATAAAATCAAATTGTTGAAACTTTACAGCTTGCATTATAGTAATTATATTTTCGTATGGTGTCAGCAGTCACTCTAATTGTCCCTCATTCCACAATTATCAAGGAAAATTATTGCAATCAATAACTGCAACCCGGTTGATTACAAATTATAGCCACATAAAGCTACATTTTACATCAATTATTTCCCAATCAGCTAAATGCCTAAATATTCTACCTACACAGATCATTATATCAAAAGGGAAAGATATTCACAACTAATACATACGTTTCATATAAAGTACTGCCTGGCTATTAGATATCTGAAATACCAAAACAGACATTTTCCTTTAACAAATTCAGAAAAAAATG
>NW_015173682.1:496356-501798 GCF_001447785.1 Gekko japonicus | reverse complement strand
AAAGAGGTTCACAACTAATACATACATTTCGTACAAGTACTGCCTGGCTATTAGATATCTGAAATACCAAAACAGACATTTTCCTTTAACAGATTCAGAAAAAAATGCATTTTGTTGCATGTCTCTGTTTCTAATAATTACAACTGATATATTTAAGATCATTGCCCACCCAGAAAGCCATATCATTGCATATAATTTATACGAGTATCAAGGGAGAAGGGTAGGCTGAAGGTAGTATGGGGAATGGCATACTTAGCTGATAAGGTAGGGGTTCCCTCAACCTCCTTGATTGTTGCTATACATCTCCTTTACCCTTCATACTCACACTGTCATGGTTGACATGCCCATAAATCATATAGCAGGGTTAATCCATTCACTACTATACAACAGAGTGAATTTTTGGTGACAGGTGATTCTTTCCACTAAGATAATTATTAGTCAAATCTATATTTCAAGTACAGAAAATATGGCCCTGGAAATGTTGCCAATTACAATAGTTTAATTATAGAATATCCTGTGTTCGTTAAATGCCTCCATTTTCAGAAGCAATAAACCTCTGAATACCAGTGCTGTGAGGCAACATCAGGAGAGGCCATGGCCTCTGTTGTCCTGTTTGTTGGCCCTCCAGGGTAACTGGATAGATCTGAAGTTTGTTATTTTATTCTGGTTTTAACTGGAAACTTTTAAAACTATTATTCTAAGCCTCCTTGTACCACAAGGAAAGATGGGGTATAACTGTTTCGGCACATAATAAATAAACTGGTTGGCAACTATGTGAAGCAGCTTGCTGCACTAGACAGGTGACTGGTCTGATCCAGCAGGGCTCTTCTTATGTCTCTTTGAGTAAAGCTACACATTCTTATTGTTTCAACAAGGTAGCAAAAATTATTTCTACACAGAATTACCCTCAATGATTGTTTGCAACAGACACAGAATATAGTAGTTGATAGGGTCACATTTCATGGGTGCTTTCTTGTGTCCACAAGCTAACATTGCTGGATATGACCCCACCAAGATTTACAAATGAGTGTTTATTGTTAAACTTCTCCCCTATCTGGGAATGTGATTAGTATTTTGTTTTGTTTTATTCTATCAAAGTAAAGAGAGTTAGATAGAGTGATTGATGCAAAAAAATTAAAAATAGCATGAAAAAACTTTCCTCATTCTGGAGAATGAACGGATTCTGATTCCTAAAACAGTAAATACATATTCTTGTAGTGAAAGCCAGTCTTTTGTCCATCCCAAAAGGTAGAGAATCCTTTGATTGGACTATTCTCCTAACAGAAAAGTAAAAAGGGGCAACATGTCCTTTTTGAGATTTTATTTAAAACTTAAACAAAATAAAACCAGCAGGATAAAGAACAAACAGGACAATGCATGGCTAAATCAGAGCAATCTCTTTGGCTTCATTTCAGCACCTATCTCACTCTGAAAAACAGTCCCCCTTTTCTAAGCAAGAGCTGTTTTGGCTTCTGAACTGGCAAAACAATTTTGAGCAGCAAAGCTGGTTCTCACAAAAGAGCATCCTGAACATACACATTGCACAAATATCTGTTCTTCGAAAATGCAGGCATAGTTCATCAGGCTGAACCAAACTGAAAGCTAGAGGTCAATCTGAAAATCTTTTGAGGCCTAGAAAGGCTAAGACAGCCTGTCACTCTGCTATCACTGAGGGAAGAGTTGGTCCCTCCCTACCCAGTCTGTATCTTACTAAATAAGCTTATAACACTAACAGTTAACCAGTCAACCTTGTTATCCTCTGGTATTATACAAAACAATGATTAAAAACCAGTGGAAAAGTAGAAGAGAGAGAGATTGGATTTATACCCCATCCTTCACTACCCGAAGGAGTCTCAGAGCAGCTTTACAATCTCTTCCCCTTCCCCTCCCCACAATAGACACCTTGTGAGGTAGGTGGGGATGAGAGAGCTCTCCCAAGAACTGCCATTGGGAGAACAGCTTTGAAATAACTTGTAACTGACCCAAGGTCACACCATCAGCTGCATTTGGAGGAGTGAGGAATCAAACCCAGTTCTCCCAGATGAGAGTCTGTGCTCCTAACCACTACACCAAACTGGTACAGCAGAAAGGTTTTTTTTCCCTTTTAAAAGTACTCGCTTGAAAAAAAAAGTTATATATAGAGCCTATCAATTGACTGAACAATTTTATTTAATAAAATCCAAATTTCAACAGATCACATTTAAATCCATGTTCATATTACCAAATCCTCATTACAAATGATTTTTTGAGATAAAGTTGGTTTGGTCTTGAAAGCCGTACAATTATGTACAAATTGGGGTGATGCGGAACCCAGTTCCTGTCTCAACTTCCCAACAATTATGAACCAATTATGTACAATTATGAACCAATATAGCAAGATTGATATGGGAAAATTAAGAATGAATGAGAAAAGGGACTTGAGTCAAATTCCACATTTGAAATAAATATAACTCCAATTGCCAGGGTTATTATTTTTTGTAACAAAAGCAAATCTAAACCTCCCACAGTCTAGGATAGCCAGGTTCCTCCCAAAAAATGCACGTCCCTGCCAGCATTAGCTGTAACCCAGTGGAGAAATGATTTCCCCCCATTAATTGTATTATTTCATTGTTAATAAATTAAGAAATTATAAATAGGATAAACAAAAAAGGCAGACAAACTTCAGCAGAAGGTCTAATAATCACCAATGAACCCTGTTGGCATATTTAATACGATAAGGTCAGATATAATGCCAAGTAAACTGCCTGGAGAGTGCTGATATGGATACTTAAACTCTATAAAATTATTACTTCTTACAGTATCATCAAAAATTGTAATTGAATTTCCTCCTGGATAAAATTATTATGCACTCCCACAGAGCCGAAATGTGTGTTTTGTAGTAGAAGGAGACAGTATTGACACAGTGTTAAGATTACCCCCCCCCGCAAGGCAGTTAGAATGTCAGTTGCATATGGAATCTGCTGTATTCTGGTGGTGTGCAGGTCCCAGATTCATGTTTTAAAAGCAGACTGACACTGTTTGCCCAAAGCCAGAGCACTCTCCCAGAGCCTCTTTCTAGATCCCGTTGTATTTATTTCCACAACGGGCCTTATTTCTAGTCATACATAAACCATGTAATAATTATGCCCCAATTATTCAAAAAAGAATTATAGGAGTCAATAGCAACAGAACAAGGGGTACACACAGGTAGATAGTAAAATAACTGGCTATGTTACAAATAGGGAAGCTTCTTACAGCTATCATCTCCCACTGAAATATACATAATCTTTCTTCAGAGATAGCTGATCTAAAAAATTCCTTTCTTCTCTTTCTCAAAATACCTGAACCCTCACTCTCGCATGCACACACTATGTCTTGAAGTAAAATGTGAATACAGTCCATTTGGCAAGGTCCAAAATATAATGTGCAAATGGGAATCCACAGTGACTTCTGGTGTACATCTCATTTCCCTCTCCCCCAATATTTCCTGTTTCCCTTCCCTGAAAGCCCTCATAGCCTCTTCCTGTTTCCTGTTTTTTGCCTTCCCATCTACCAGCCAATCTACCTTTATCTCCTCTCCATCTTTAGTTTTCTGCCCTTCCTTAACCCTGGCACCCACTATAAGGAAAAACTATGGCCCAGTTGCACAGTGCCAGTTACCAGGGCAGGTCCAGTTGCACAGTGGGGAGTCTGAAAGGACCTGTGAGAAGCACCCAATTTCCTGTCTCAACTTTCCAACCCTTTTACCTCTTTCCTTCCATCTGGCAATTCCCACATCCTCATCCTTCTCTGCTTTGTTCGCCACCCACTCATTCACCAACCTTTTACATGCTCTCCCATTACGGTTGAGGGAAATCAACCCCACGCTTTGTGGCCCCCACCCCGTTTGCCAAAAAACCCTTTAAAGGGTCTTTCTGTGAGCCCAGCGTGCGGCTCATGACCGCCCCTCCCTCCTAATAGATTTAAAGAGCCCTCCAGCTGATTGGTGGGCCACGTGGTCTCCACCCATCAGTGGAAGCCCTCTAAATAAGACAGGAGGGAAGGGAGAGGGGTGGCCAGGCAGGTGGTTGCTCTTGGGGCAGGGCTTCCCCCACTGGCCATAAAGCCCCCAAAAGTGGGGAACCCCCACCCAGACCTGAGGGTTGGCAACCCTATCTCCCATCTTCAGGCTGGCTCAACATTATCTCTCCCACCTTGTGCTGGGCTAAAGTAAGTCGGGCTCAACCTTCCCATAAGAGGTATGATGAGCCCTGTTGTGGGTGGGAGGCCATCAGCCCACCAGGGGGCATCCAGGTGTTGTTAATGGTCAATCTAGGCTCTGACTGTGTGGTAAGTTAGGCTGAGAATGTGGCCCAAGGTCAGTCAGAGAGTTTCCAGAGCAGAATGGGGATTTGAGGTTCTAGTAGGAAACTCTAACCCTTACACCATATGGGCTTTTGTGGGGTGGCTACTCTTGAGCATTAGAAAGCAGCCAGACCTAGGTGAGTCATGCTGGTGATGTAGTATCGAGGCACCCATGGTTCTTGCTGGGCCTTGCCCCAATGTCCCTCGAAGGTCAAAACAGCCCTGCCCCCTCCTACTGCCTTTACTGACAGAAACCAAATCACTGACGGCATCTGTTTCTTAAAACTACACGTGCTCCTTTTATCATTTGAGGGTTTTTAAAAAATGTATCTTTGGTTGCAACCCTGGAGCATTTTTTAAGTTTTGTAGAAGGATCCATCTTGTCTGTTCATGGATCCAATCTCCAGATTTAACTATTCTCAGATTTGGCTGACTTGTATATTACAATACAGATCTGAAACTCTGGGGCACTTTTTAAGTTCTGCAGAAAGATCTGTCTTGTCCATTCATGGGTTCAGTCTCCATATTTAAGTCTCCTCAGATTTGGCTGACTTGGCTACTAAACTATCAATATTCTGAAGATGTGACTCACTACTCTGCTGCAGCAGTAAATTGAGTTAGTTAAATGAGTCTACTCATACAGTCACAGTGCCAACTGTGGCTAAACTAGTCCTGCAGTCAGGTCTAGTACTGAATTCGCACAATTAATTGCACAAAGAGTGCTGTAAGGAGAGAAGAAACATGGTCACAGAGGTCCACTACATAGCTAAGGTTGCCAGGTCTGGTTGGAAAATACCTGGAGACTTTGGGGATGGATACAGGAGAGGGCGGGGTTTGGGAGGGGAAGGGCCTCAGCACATTGCCATAGAGTCCACCCTTCAAAGCAGACATTTTCTCCAGGGGAGCTGATCTCTGTCAGCTGGAGAACAGTTGTAAAAGTCGGAGATCTCCAGACCCCACCTGGAGGCTGGCAAGCCTATACATAGCATATTTGCTATGTGTCATGGAGGACACCACAGTGGGCAAGGAAGCCAATGGATGTGTACTATCAAACATTAGAACAACTTATAAGCACTTGTTTATTCACTGGATTTATAGGTATAAAAGCATACAGCATGT
>NW_015173682.1:488855-495984 GCF_001447785.1 Gekko japonicus | reverse complement strand
CTTTTACATTTCAGAAAATTAGGAAGGGTATATAGAGGGGTAAAGAAAAGTGTTGAGTGATGTTAAAAATTAGTATTTTAATCTTTTATTAGTAAAGTCAAAGTCAAAATCTTCTTCTGCAGCTGGACAATCCCTTTTTCTTCTATATCTTTCAAAACCGGTGGCTTCTCTTATGTTCTTATATATCTCAGTTCTACAAACATATATGCTTTGTAGTTTTTAAATATTCCATGAAACATAATGCTAGAAAAGGGTGGTGTATCATTCAATATTTTTATCTTTGCAGATAGAAGAGACAATGTTAACCATAACATTTCTAAATTTACTACTTCAGGATTTCTATAAAACACATGATTAATATCCTGACCTAACCAAAGTGAAAACAACTATTTATGATTTTTGCTAAACATATAATTTACAGTGTAATCCTTTGCTACATTACACCAGTTTGAACTCATTGACTTCAGCAAGATTAGACTTTTAGTAATTTGGCATAGGTTTGCATAGTTAAAAAGCACATGGCTTGAGGTTTCTTACTGTTTGGAAAGAGTTGGTTGGCAACTCAGGAAATCTGATCATCAGGTCATTCATAATCCTATACGCAAAATCTGTATGCCATTTTTTGAAAAATAGCAAGGAAAGTTGAAGCATTTTTTTAAACATAAGGAGAACAATTTCACAAACTTTATTTTTAGGAATACACAGAATGTTATAAAACAGTGGGAGCTGCAGTTTTTTGTTGTTGTTTTTTAAAAAACCACCTTCTATTTGCAATAATGCTTGTTCTTGATATCCCCAGAGTAGCATATTTATGAGGTGACTTGCAGTGCCTCAGGTTTTAGCCCACAAATCAAAAGGTTTATATCAGCAGGAGTAATGGATTACATGGAATTCTATAGCCTATGATATCCCAAAGGTATCTGTCTATCACAAGATTTATGTTCCCAGCGATCCATAGAAATTACAAATTGTGATCTTTGCATGGCCCCAAATTTCCTCTGTAGTTTGTTAGTTATCCAAAGCATGTTTCCCTCAGCACAGAAGCTCATTCTTGCAAGAGCTCACTGTCTTCTGACCAGTTGTTTATAATATTATGAAAACCAGCTATATTCATGTTCAGTTCCTCTCTTCCGTTCTTCTCACTGTCATGATATTTCAATCAGATTTGTATGCGAAGCATATTTTTATCAGCATCATAGTTACCGTAATAATTTGCAAGACCAATGAGATTATTTGATCATTCTATAATATAAACCTCATAAAACTGAAAGCAAGAGTGCAATAAAAGTAAACATTCTGCTTCAGCATCATAAAACAGGATGGCTCTTCAAAACAGCCCTTTATCCAAAGAACTTATTCTGCGTCTTCAGTATTCTACAAACAATGCACAGAGGTTTGTATTATGAAACTAGTAACTGCTATGGATGGATTAATGTGATTTTACGAGAAAGCAGACTTGTTTCAAGTTGGCAATAAAACATCAAGCTATATTTCCTACAGAGAGATCACATTTACACTGCCTGGAGAGAGGATCAACAAACATAATAAAGAATATACAGGCACGACATGTTCCTATAGGGAATTTACAAACCAATTAAGATCAGTTTGTACAATATTGGGACTTGTCTAATAGTGCTGTCTGTCCAATAGTGAGAGTGGTCCAATGTTGATATTAATTATTACAATTAATATTTCCAAGTGAGAGCAGCAAGAAGATCTACCGAGACTCATAGGTTTAGGATTAAACTTCTAACACTGACATGCAATGGGACCCAGAGAGTTGGGGGAAGGAAAGCCAGTGTTAAGGGATTCATCATAATAACCTCTGTTACTATAGAGCAATGTGGGCACTGGGCAATACACAGCATGATTTTTAAAAGGCTCTATGGAAGCCATCCAGTAGATGCTCATCAAAAGATTGGTTCAGACTTGCATGTTCATCACTTGATTAATGCCTTAAAGCATAAACTGACTCCACTGAAAACAACAGGGCTGGAGTTTTGTCTGTCATGTGAGACACCCCTGATCTACTGACAATGAGGGATGCATGGCTTGTTTGAATGTTGGTGGCTTTTTAAAAATGGCTTCAGTTGTTTGTGTGTTTTTTGGTCTTAACTGTAAGCCATCTGGAGCAGGTCACTGGACAGTCAGCAAAAAAGCCTTTCTAAATAAATAAACAATGCATACGTGAATTGTAAACCAGCCCTAAATTATTGGAAATTCACATCAAGAATTACACCATTTTTTTCCTGTCAGATATTTTCCCTGAGTTGTGGTTTAAAGGGACCATGTTCTTTTTTGAGTTCCCTTTGTTTCATAAGTGATGATAATGAGAAATAAAATGAAAATGCTCTAGCAGTCATACGATATGGACCTTGCCGTTTAGACTTTATTTAGTTCCAGCAGTTCGGTTTTATTCTGTGATCAATCTATTTTGAAATGTATGTTAAATGCTTAGTTAGAGCAGCCCTTTGGGCTCCTGGTCATACTTTTTATTCTGCAGAGAACTTCCTCAGAATGTGCCAAATAATAAAGCCAGAATACTTGATTAAAAATGCCTTGGCCTGTGATTGGAAGATTTACTGCATGCTTGCTCCAGTATATTGAGAAATGGGTTTGCTGGCAATAAATCATATGAACATAATAAAAAGATCTACACCATTGTACAATCTCCCAAGATTAAAGGGACCTGAATATTACAACATAAAGCAAACTGCCCCAGTGTCTTAATTTGTTTGTTTGGATTACTCTATAGGAACTAATATGCAATCCTTTCTGCAACAAAGGCTAATAAGGGAACAGTTTATCCACACTTTAAACTTTAGAGTGGTCTGGTACATGAAGATCTGTCCCTATGTGCTACTCAGATATGATTCTGAACATCTAATGTTAGCAGTCAGACCCCTCCTCTCGCAGAGGGGCAGTTTATAGCTAGAACAACCATAAACACCCTTAAAATATCACCCCAAAATTCGTAAGTGCAGAACACTGCTTGGTCCAAAGTGAAACAAAATGGATGCCAGTCATGAACAAGCCTAGGCATGTTGTTTAGAAGTGTGAGTAAGAGCAGCTGACTGTCTACTGCCCCCTCCATGCCCCAGAGAGATAAATAATTTAGGACAATGGGTCTTCCAAAACCCTTGGACTAATCCCATCAATATTCAACCTTACTTCCCTGCATCCGTTTACCTTAATTAAGCCTATTCATCTTTCCTATTAGTGCTTCCCATGTGGTGATTGTAGGGTCATAAAGCCTCTCCCAAATCTTTGTCCACCCCAGTAAACCCATCAAATCATTGTTTTGGGGTATCATGTCAACCCTGCCTGAGAGTAGTTTTTGCCCTATAATTGCCACACTGCTAGCCCAGCAGTGTGTGTGTATGTGTATCTGTTTTGGATCCTCAACGTACACATCAACTTTCTTGGGCTCTCTCCTCTCACAAAAATGCTGGCTGTTTTCTCTATAGATCTGCTCTTCCACAGATCATTCCAAGACTGGTAATTGTCACTCTTCCCTAAAAAGTTTTCCTCTTTCCTCCCTGCCTTTCTTAGCTCGTGTATGTCTTCCAGTGTGTCCCTGTGTGCATTTTTGACCATTTCTATTTTCTTTTTAATAAAAACCTTCTGGTTGAACATCTATCTGGTTTATTTGAGAGTTCTTTTAAAGGGAAAAATCACTGTATACATAGGTGGAGAATCCCAGTTACCCCCTCTTGTTCTGTCTCCTTAAAGTTAATTCCTCCAACTAATTAGGAGACCGCCTCTTTGGGTAACACTAAGAATTATGCACAAGATACACTGAACTTTAGGGAGAATAGAGAGGTTCAAATAAGGATGAGTTTTTGAAGTACAAACTCATTCTTCCATACGTTGTTTAGAAAAGCTATATTTAATGGTTTTCCTTTCTTACAGTTTAACTTTTCTTAGTGCAAAATAATTTATTAGGAATTGGTTAGAAAAGGCCATGTGGAAGGATGTTTGCTGTAAGTGGGGAGGGGGCATATGGGGGTTCATCTTCTATTCCATGACCAGATAGTCAATTGCTAATGGATTAGGACTTCAGGTGGGCATTCATCCTTAGCCACTAATACACGGTTCACCATCTACTGTGGATTCAGGCACTGCAACAACTCCACAAAAGAGCAGGAGCAGAGGGGTACCTCAAAGGATAACAATTTACCTAACGGACAATGATTTAGGCAAGAATTTGAAGGTAGTGTTAGTTTGCAATATTTTATGGGACATGGTAGGAATTAGACAGCTTTTCGTTGGAGCTCATTCACTTTGAAGAAAAAATCATTCAATCCAAGACCATGCATATAGCACTGAACTCAACTGCCATCATCAACCTATTGATAAGGATGTGGGCTAATACAGAATGTGCTATTATTAAGTAACCTGGTATTGTGTTCAGGGAGTTCATTTGAGGAAATTGGGATTCTTCATGCAGGAGAGAAATAAGACTTGTCACTGAGAAACATAGCATGCAACGTAAGGATCATACCCAAAGGATGAAGCAAGGAACCAAAGTAGACTGACCCCTGCCAAATGCTGAATGCAGAGAAGGGTTAACCGGTAAGTTAGCGCACAATACAAACAGCATCTATGGTGAAATCTCCTTATGAGAAAGGTAAAAGCAGGACATCCACAGGACTGGGATGAATAACATAGGTCGCTGGCACCTTGGAAATGAAAACCATCCTGAGACCAATGTTCCCTCTAAGCTGAGTTAGTGTGAGCTAGCTCATGGTGTTCTAGCCTCCGGCTCACACATTTTTGCCTTAGCTCAGGAAGGATAGCTCCAGAGGAAACTAATTTATGCAGCAGCCAAATCGCTTGCTCACAACTTTAATGCCAGTTGCTCACAAAGTAGAATTTTTGCTCACAAGTCTCCAGTGCTTAGAGGGAGCATTGCCTGAGACAATCATCAGACTGTTGACAATCCCTCATGTGGGACCCTACCTTACATTTCCCTCTGCAAACAAGAAAACAAGGCCCTTTAGGAGGGCTAAGGAGACCCCTGCTCAGCAGGGTACTTTGGTGGAACTATCCATGCTGATCTTTTTCTGAAAGGCTATGTGGATAGTAGAGACACATTCTTTCAGTACTGGCCTCAATCAGCATAGTTCTCTTTTTCTTTAATAAAAGTTGCACTCATTTTAATTCAAGTGCATGATCCTGCATCTTCTCTTTGATATCATGAAAAAATAATCACCATCCCCCCCCTTCCTCTTAGGAAATGAACACTGTGCTTAGAGTAGGGAGACTGCAAGGAGCACTTTAAGTGTATTTAAATGAGTGGCTGAATGTTATCCTCCTTTGTTTCAGAACACTATTTTCTTATCCTTCCGTATTCATAAAGAGGTGGGGACATCTTTAAGTAGCTCTTGAGGGGAGATGTCAGATATATTAATTTAAGAGTCTGCAGACCTGAGATTCTCTTTTTTAACATAACCTTAGATTGAAAGATGCCAGGACACCACCACTGCAATTCATGGAAAGGTGATACAGCACTTCATCGTGCTTCACACATATTCATAACAGTCCCATTGAAATTCAAGAGTATATTCTCAATACTTGTACGAGATCTGAAGTTTTCTCCTTGTGACAAAGGGGGATTTGTACTCAGTGTACAATAGGCCCTTTATGACCTGGGACTTCATTTTACCGCAACAAGGATGTATTCTATTTGCAAGGTGCTATTTCACTTAAAGAGAGTATTGGCATTTACTTGCCAAAACCCTTGTTCCATTGAAACCTATAAGAAGATTTATGACCAAAAGCCTGATGGACAGGGTGTCAACACAGTGGCCAGAGATGAAGTCTGCTAGTCACAAAACAGCTGAATCACGATGGGAAAGAAGCAGCACAAGGATGAGAAAGAAGCAGCACAAGCTCCCAGCTATGCCTGTGCTAGCACCTGAAGAACAGAGGTAAAACAAAGATGCATGTATGCACACACACACATCTGAGGGAGAGAATCTCTCCTTATATATAATTGAATAGTGGGTGCCAAAGTTCTAATTCTAAAATGCACTCCCTTAGTGTATGGCTGATGGCACTGCTCCTCAGCATATATCGCCACCAATCAGAAGGCAAAGCCCGGGTCCCGCCCACACCACAACTGCTGCGACAACCTGGTCTTTTGCATATGGAAGCTGATTGGACTTCAGTCCATTCCACCCCTCAAACTCCCCCCCCCCGCAAGGCAGTTGGAATTTTCAGTAGCATAACATACCTCATAGGGTAACAATGGTTACCACTCTCCAGGTGAGGGCTACAGATAACTCAAACATACAAATGCTCTTCAGGTAGCAGAGATCAGTCCCTCTGGAGAAAACAGTGGACTCTGTCATTAAACCCTGCTGAGGTCGCCACAGGAAACTGACACTGTTTGCCCAAAGCCAGAGCACTCTCCCAGAGCCTCTTTCTAGATCCCGTTGTATTTATTTCCGCAACGGGTATTATTTCTAGTGAACAAATACGGACGACTAAAGAAGTCAGTTAGTAGTTGTAACAAGGACTGTAATAGTGATAAAGCCATTCATCATAACACAACAAAAACTGCTTTCCATACTTTAAAGCCCTATTTGTGACACATGCCACCAGGGGCAAGATGGTTCCTATCTGGACATTTTTCTGTATCTAATTAAAGGTAGGTCTAAATCCTGCAGAAAATCTGTACTTATAGAGGGATTTTTGTCAGAGGAGTGCAACTTCTCTTCCAGCTCTAAAAAGCTCCTCTAATGATGTTCCTGGAGGACAGGAGAGACTCAGGAATAGCATGATGCCATGGGAGTGGGGAATCAGCAACCCCCCCACACCCGCCCAGTTAATCCAGAAATGATTGGCTGGCTTCAGCCTTACACTGTTCTTTTTATTTCGTCATTTATCTTTTCTTGATTTTATAATCTTGGCACTTGTACTTTCAGAAGGAACACCTATATCTGGCAAGAGCATCAGGCATTGTCTCCTTATGTTACTCTTTATAATATATGCAGACTGAAATCTCCAAAATCCCATGATAGGTAAATAGCAACAGCTTTCCTTACATTAAATGTTAAAAATCTACATTCCAAAACACTTTTTTAATTTCCCCTACCCCCACATTCAAAATGCCTCCTGCTGA
>NW_015173682.1:484196-488838 GCF_001447785.1 Gekko japonicus | reverse complement strand
ACTTTTTTGCATATTGCTGTACTACAGATCAACAGATCAATTATTCGTATGTTTACTTTTCCCAATACATAAGAAGCCTTTTAGTAAAAACTATTTATTTTCACTTCCTACTCCTATTCAATAATTATTGATCTTTTTTTTTTGCATTTCACATTTCCTGGGAAAAACAAATGCAAAAGTTTCAAAAAAGAACTGCAGCTATGAATCATATGCATATATATTATACAAATAATTGGATGCCTATTGCTGTTTAAGATAGAAAGGGCCCAGAGGAAGACTTTTGTGTGGCTGTGTTCCATAGATGTAGGTTTTCTCTACCCCCCTAATGGGTTTAGTGACCCTGCATGGTCTTTGAACATTCATTACTTTGTCATTTTACATGCTGACATGAATCAAAGATGTCAGAACTCAAGTACATTTTTGGGTCAGCCATTTCATTATTGAATGCTGACAGGTTCTGAGGTGTTCGCGACAATGGTTCATTAAATATCAATATTTCATTTGACAAAACTTTTAAATGAATTGTTTCTGAATCTATTGGCATGGAGCGATTTCAAACAGATGACAAATCAAACCAAAACACAGCATATGTGCTATAATACTTCTGACAAATTTAACTCAAACGTGATTTTTAATAAAATATCCATGTAGCTTTAAAAAAAAGTATTAAAATCTATTGCTACCACAGCAGCATGGCAATATTTCCTAAAGACAGCTCTTGTAAGAGAAAGACCAGTAACAGCTCGCATGCTGCTAGTAGTAATAATAGCTGTTGCCAACTGATTTATCATACAATGTAACATTAGCAATACTTAGTAATTATTAATATTATCTTTCCAAAAATGACATGTAGCAATGTCAAAGCAAAAACTTCATTCTAGCATTAACACATTAACTAGAATGGAAGAGGTGGCACCAATTTGCTTAAGGTAGGCATGCTATCCTCCTTGGGGGGGGGATGAGGGATTCACCATACCCAGCTGCCCTTTCCTGTCACTGTTAGGAGCAGCAGGAGGAACAAATAAAAAAGCCATCAGGCACATGGCCAATGCTCCCTCTAAGCTGTGGAGTCTTGTGAGCAAAAATTCTACCTTGTGAGCTCCTGGCATTAAAGTTGTGAGCGGGTGATTTGGCTACAGCATAAATTAGTCTGCTCTGGAGCTATCCTTCCTGAGCTAAGAAAAAAATGTGTGAGCCAGAGGCTAAAAAACTGTGAGCTAGCTCACACTAACTCACCTTAGAGGGAACACTGCACATGGCATAATGTCACTCTGGGGAAAACCCAGAGGCGAAATCATGCTTCTCTAGGAATCACCAGAAACTCTAAGAATCACCAAAAATGTAATCGTTTACCATAGAGATGACTGATATCGCTTCTGGGGGAACCTGGAAGTGATACCAGTCCTCTCTAGGAATTGCTGAAAACTACATGGTTTTGTCACAGAATTTCCAGTGATACCTAAAGGGGCATGAGATCACTTTTGGGTTTTCTTGGAAAAAACATTATGCCTCAACTGCTGCCTGCCTGCCATGTCCCCGTCAGAGGCATGACATCACTTTTGGGTTTTCTTGGAAGAAACATTATGCCTTAACTGCTGCCTGCCTGCCATGTCCCCGTCCCCCAGGTCTCCTGCTGATTGCCAAGCCAAGACTGGCAACCCTAGTTTAAGGTCTTGACTTAAGACTCCATCTACAATAGCTTGGGCTGCATGCACAGAGCTGGGTAAAAAAAGCTGGACTCCCAATGAGGAAGGGGGCTTGGAATTTGAATCCGTCTCTCCACTGTCCCTGCTGAGCAGGGGGAGCTTTGTTTACCAGATTAATAGTGTGCTGCCATGATGGCTGGAACTTACTTAAATGAAACTTGTCATTCAACCCAATGGCCTTGAGCAGTATCACACTAGTAATGTTAAAAACAATCCTAATATCCCAACTCCAGACTCAGACCACTGGCTCGGATTGTGGAGAATGACAGGGATGATCCTCGTTAGCTAAGGACCTGGTTAAACCTCCTCCAGCCCCAGATACTGCTGCCTGATAACTGCACAGCAATAAATTACAATTTTTTCTTCCAAATCAAAGATCTTCACAGCATGCCACCTATATGCAGTAAATACATACAGTTCTGTTGCTGTTTTTTAGCCTTAAATCTGTTCATCCTCAGTAAAAAAAAATCCCCAACTCTCCTTTTCATGCCCAGAAATTAAATTTGCAAAATGAATGATTCCTAGAATGATTCATATATATGAAACACATTCAAATTATGACATCAGTTGCCGATTGACTTAATAGTGAATTACCAAATCCAATTTACTAAGAACCTTGTAATTCAGATTAAATTTAATTTAATTCAATTTAAACTGTGATATACAAATGTTACGTCTTCGGACAGCGCTGGCTCTTCGGCTTTGAAACGGAGATGAGCACCGCAACCCTAGAGTCGGATTCGACTGGCTTTCGAGCAAGGGAACCTTTACCTTTACCTTTATACAAATGTTGATGAGCTTTGCTATTGCAGAAGAATACAAAGTATTTAGCTCAGTGTGGTCTGTTTGTTGTGCAAATTATAAGTGCTTGAAATACTCAAGAGTTAATTTGTTTTTCCCACTCAAGTGGCCATAAATGATCAAATGATCAATATTCCTTTTTATTCACATAAGACAGACAGACAGACAGACAGACAGACAGAGGGGGGGAACACCTGTTGGAAAACCATGGTTCCAAGTCACATATTTCAGAACTACATGAAATATGGAACTGACAGCAACCTGTTTCTGCAAAATTATTTTTGTTACTGGAGTGAATCCTTAGCCCTATCCTACCACTTTATTGAGCAATGTTTATTCATTAATTTATTAAAATATTTATACAACACCTTTTCTTTCAGCTCAAGTTTGAAATCTTACTCAAGAAATCGTCCTTCAACTTGTGGCTCTTCTGTTGGAGGAAGAACCATTTAAGTTGGAGGAAGACTACTTAGAGGATGGTTGGATCCATCCCAGTATTAATAGTACATCAGCATAATCTTTCATTCAGTATCACTTATTCATGGATACATATATGTTTTCCTAGGTAATATGTAAATCTTCAAAAGAGGTAATGGTTCTTCCCAAGGAGAACCTTAGATAACTATTTGTACACTCACGGTACTTCAACATTAATCCTTTCTATATTGTAACTGGATTATCACATGATCAGTCGGTTCATACTATATTTTCTTTGAGCTTTTATAACAGCACTGGGTACAGCCTCCTGTCATACTGTCCTATTTTGTATCACACTAGCCATACTGCTGAATTGCAATTGATAATGAAACTCAAGACAATGCATCCAACTGGATTGAATTGAGACCTAGGTTTCCTGTCTCATTACCAATGCTGATTTCTCCATGCCTATGACCCCCCTCTCTCTCATGGATCACTGCCTTGACGTGGTGAGGGGGCTTGCGTGGTTCGATGAGGCTGTGGGCTATGTCGTGGAGGGCCACCCATGACAGAAAGGCCACAGCAGAGAACTCAGACAAAATGTGATCCACTGGAGAAGGAAATGGCAACCCACTCAAGTATCTTTGCCAAGAAAGCCCCATGGACAGTAACAAAAAGCTAAAAGATATGACAGCAGAAGACAAACCCCTCAGGTCAGAAGGTGTCCAATATGCTACTGGGGAAGAGCAGAAGGCAAGTATAAGTAACCCCAGAAAGAATGAAGTGGCTGGGTCAAAGCTGAAAGGACGCTCAGTTGTGGATGTGTCTGATGGTGAAAGGAAAGTCCGATGCTGTAAGGAACAATACTGCATAAGAATCTGGAATGTAAGTACTATTTTTTATTTTATTTATTAGCTTCTATGACCAAAGGTCTTAACCTCAATTATAAAAGATGAATATATCAAAGTAAGCTTGACGTGGTCAAAAATGAGATGGCAAGACTGAACATCAACATCTTGGGAATCAGTGAACTAAAGTGGACGGGAATGGGTGAATTTAACTCAGAAGACCATTATATCTACTATTGTGGCCAAGAATCCCATAGAAAAAAATGGTGTGGCCTTTATAGTCAACAAGAGAGCGAGAAAGGCAGTAATGGGATACAATCTCAAAAATGACAGAATGATCTCAGTCTGAATCCAAGGCAAACCATTCAGCATCACAGTAATCCAAATCTATGCCCCAACCACTGACGCAGAAGAGGCTGGACCGGTTCTATGAAAACCTACAACACCTCCTAGAACTAACACCAAAAAAAGATGTTCTCGTCATCATAGGGGACTGGAATGCTAAAGTAGGAAGTCAAAAGGTAACCGGAATAATGGAAAAGATTGGCCTTGGAGAACAAAATGAAGCCGGGCAAAGGCCAACAGAGTTTTGCCAAGAAAACATGCTGGTCATAGCGAACACCCTCTTCCAACAACCTAAGAGGCAACAACCTAAGAGGCACATGGACATCACCAGATGGGCAACTCCAAAATCAGATTGATTATATAATTTGCAGTCAAAGATGGAGAAGCTCTATACAGTCAGTAAAAACAAGACCTGGAGCTGACTGTAGCTCAGATCATGAGCTACTCATTGCAAAATTCAGGCTTAAACTGAAGAAAGTTTGGAAAACAACTAGGCCATTCAGGTTGACCTACATCACATCCCTG
>NW_015173682.1:477625-482975 GCF_001447785.1 Gekko japonicus | reverse complement strand
TCCCAGTATTACTGTATGACTGTGAGAGTTGGACTACAAGGAAGGCTGAGCGCCGAAGAATAGATTCTTTTGAATTATGGTGCTGAGGAAGACTCTTGAGAGTCCCTTGGATGGCAAGGAAATCAAATCAGTCAATCCTCAAAGAAATCAACCCTGACTGTTCCCTGGAAGGCCAGATACTGAAGCTGAAGCTCAAACACTTTGGCCACCAAATGAGAAGGGAGCACTCACTGGAGAAGACCCTGATGCTGGGAAAGATTGAAGGTCAATGAAGGGGATGGCAAAAGATGAGATGGTTAGACAGTGTTATCGAGGCAATGAACATGAAATTAAGCAAACTCCAGAGCACAAGGGAAGACAGGAGGGCCTGGCATGATGTGGTCCATGGGATTGCGAAGAGTTGGGCTCGACTGTGCAAATGAACAACAAAATTACCCCCTGCATATCTCACCGAAATCCAATCACACCTGCTATTGTTATTCACCTGCTATTGTCATTTTCCTGCTAATGTCATTTGTCATCTGAAATCACTTCACTTTCCAATAAATAGGACAGTGGTCTCCCATTCTAGTTGTATCTGAAGAAGTGAGCAGTGACTCACGAAAGCTCATACCCAGCCACATATTTTCTTAGTCTTGAAGGTGCTGCTGGACCATGAGTCCAGCTCTTTTCTATTAGCCATGCAAGTTCATCACAAAAATGTGTCTCTTTTTTTAGTCCTTGTCAAAGGAGCTGTAGCTTCTTCCCTGTTGCCTGCAATTATGAATTCACCCAAATCCTGTGGCTCAGCATTATACTTTTGTTGTTGTTTAGTCACACAGTCAAGCCCTCCTGTCTTCTCCATTCGTGATGGGGATCGGGGATTTCAATTATTCCCCATGAACAAGGAATTCCCAGTAAGTGCAGGTCATAAGCTCGCGTTGATTAAGTCCCTGCCCTTTGTACACACCGCCCGTCGCTACTACAGATTGGATGGTTTAGTGAGGTCCTTGGATCCATTATACTAGCTTCTATAAAACCGACTGATTTATTATCATCCCACCCCACTGCTTTTATTTATTTTAAACTTTCCTTATATCCTGGCAGTTTTGGACATACAAAATGCTACACGTCTCACATTCCCTACAACAATCAGGGTATAACTACATGTTACATTTTCCCTGGGCAAGGTGGAGCCTCGAGATCTCCCAGAATTACATCTGATCTCCAGACTACAGAGGTCAGCTCTCCTGAAGAAATGGCTACTTTGGAGGATGCTCTGTGGCATTATACCTTGCTGGGATTCCTCCTTTCCGCGAACCCTGCTCTCCCCAGATTTCACCCCAGTCCCCAAATCTCCAGAGTTGGCAACCCTAGGAATCAGGTATGTTCTTGTGAATAGGGATGTGTATTCAGATATATCTTGTCTGAGTATATATTTGAAAAAATACCTTATTGATATGTTTTGATATATTCAGGTCTCTGGATGGTATCTGAGATTCTCTGGGATACTGGGAAATAGGTTCTGAAGAATCCCGGAAATATTTGGGAGCAACTGGGAATACCAGGAGTCAGCACTTTAAGGCTCCCAGGACTGTGTCCACCCCCACCACCCCAATTTTGCTGTGTGTCTCTGTAGTGACTTTTTTCCAGGTTTTGGGTTTTGGTTCCCAGGTTGATTTGGCTTAGATTCTGTGCTTTGAAGTTAGTTCTATGGTTCTTGAAACAGTATTCTTTGTACAAGTTGGTTTGTATCTGGTTAATGGTTTGGGGTGGATTCTCCATTTTGACCTTGCCTTAGATACTTAGGTTGTGTGTTTGGTTGGAGTCTCTGAGTTTACATTCATTTGGGCTTGCAATGCTGTTCCTATTTTGTTTGATTTGGAGGATTCTCTAGTTTGACATGAGCTTAGATTCTTGGGTTGTACATTTGTAATGTTAGGTTTTCCACATTGTCCTGCACTGGGATTCCCTGGTTCTACACTGGTTCTTTGGGCTTCTGTCTGTTTTGAGAGGCTTTTGGGCCAGAAGTTGCTTCACTTATTCATGTGTCTCTGGATATTTTTTGCCCTCGAGAAAGCATGGAATTCCCCCCCCCACATAGGCAACAATGGAGAATGGCTGGGGGCACTTTGTTCAGTGGCCCATAAAATTGGACCTCTTGGTCTAATTCAGTTGAAACTTGGGGGTTATTTAAAGGACTTGCACCAACAGCTCTGCTGCTATTTTGGTGCAATTTGTTCAAAACACAGCCCCTCTAGCCCTCTGAAAAGATTCTCCATAGGAATAATGGACCCAAATAATACCGGAATCCAGGGGTGGTGGTGGTGGACGGATCTGAATAACAACCTGGTATTTCGAACCTGGGCAATCAGGAATACCTATATTTTTCAATTCCCTAATATCCAGATCCAAGAAATACCATTTTTGGTGCACATCCCTAGTCGTGAGTTTCCTCCTAGAAATCCAGTTCCCAGACACATAAAGCTCAATTTGGACTGGTGCATGAGAAGCAAAAGCTTACACCTTCCTCACCCTTCCCAACATGAGATGGCCCTGAAAGGCACTATTTCTCCTGTTGGGGGTTCCAAGTGTACTAACAGTGTCCTCAAAGGTATTCCCGATGGGGTAAATAGCATTCACCTGAGGATGTTTTCATGCCAGGAAACCATGCACACACCATGGTTCCAGTTCAAATCAGGCCCTGCATACCTAGGAAGAGTTCCCAGTGGAGAATTCACAAGACACTTAAATTTGACAATCATTATAACAGAACTGGAACTGACTTGAGGAATGCATACTGTATACTTATGCCCTCAGTATCCTATCATTTGCTCAACTCACAAATGCAGAAAACTAACAGGGCTCACGTTTTATAGTAGCACTGGCTTCTGTTTAAACAAAGGAGGGGGAAAGAGCTGCAGAGAAAGAGCTGGTGCTGACAACATTGCCTATAGTTCCCTTAACTGTCGCAGACTCCTACAGTGAATATTATGGAAGTGTTCCTATGCAGTAGTACCAGCTTTTTACAGATACACATGGTAGTGCTATGACAATATAGAAAATCAATTATACTTGCCACAATAGCACAGAGGGAAACTACATATGGACTACCAATTAGACCCAGAGAATCTGTGTTTGAAGAATAAAAAGGCAACAACTCTGGGTGTGCTATTTTAGGAATCAGCTTTACTGTGAGCTAGAAATGAGGGAAGAACTGTATTCACTTTTAAATTCACACATGAGTTCATTCCCCCCCCCTGAACAAATGGAGACTTTTCTTTCATTTGCACTTCACTAAAGCAGCAGTTCCCAACCCTTTTATATGGTGACCCAAAAGTTCAAACTTACTTGGTTATGGTGTTCAATTTAAAAACAAACAAAATAAAACAGAGCATACAAAATAATAAAACCACAAAACCCACTATCACAGGTTTCATTTCTGAGTTGGGAACCACTGCATGAAAGTATCCTTTAGAAGGTGAAGGAGGTGTCTTTCTTTCATGTCCAAAGGATCATAAAGACGGGGGGGGGGGAGCTTCCGCTAACCCCAATATCCCACATCATCCCCATGAATTTCTGAGGTTCGTATTTAATACGGAACTAATTTTTCTGGTTGAGTATCCACAAATTAAAAATACACATTCTTAAGAAATAAAGAAATGCACATTAGTGGAAAATTCCAGATCCCCGACAGTGACTTATTTCCTGCACTTTCTCTTTGTTCCACTATGAGGAGCTAACCCTTTCACACAACATAAAAGATCTGAATATACTTCTAACATTGCAGGTATGGAATAAGATCCATAGATGGGGCAGGTAGCTTAAGAGCCGAACATCTGCAATAGTTAAGAACAACTGACAAGGCAGCTGCTTCCTTTCCCTCAGGAAACATTTCTGTCACTTAAAATAGACGATTTGTCAACATGCCTGGCCTGCCAATTGCATATTAAAAACTCCCAACAGTTAACAAACAAAACAAGATCCAGACTTGAGACAAAATTCAGTGTCCCGGCTGCTGCTCTAGCTTGAAAGTGACCTGGATCTGTCATGACCCCTACTGAGCTGCCTCTGGACCCTGACTGAGTCTGGCACCATGGGCATTCGAACCAGGGTCTCCAAGATCCTACTCTAGTACTCTAACCACTACACCGGCTGTCTATCTAGCAGATTTATGATGTACCAAGCACACCAAATCAACAATTGCCAATTCAATGCCCAAGTGACTCACAAGACTGGGGTGACAAACTGGTTGGGGGCACTGGCATGCTGTGGGAAGGCAAGCTCAATGTGGCTTTTGCAGGTTGTTGCTTCCCATCAGACCTGTATCACAAAATAGACTGCAGTGTGTTGGACCTGGCAAGGAACAAGGCACACCCCCTGAGCAGGGCCAGCTCACCCGCTAGGCGAACTAGGCGTTCGCCTAGAGCGCGGGTCGGCCCTTAGGGGCAGGAGGAGAGGCAGGGGCGGCCGCAGGAGCCAAGCGCCACGGCGCCAGCCAGCCGCCACCTTCCGAGGCCTCCACTCTGCCTCCCGCGCCCGCCCGCCTTCCTGCCTCCCTTCCCTTCCTCCCCTCCCTCCGGCGCTGCAGTCGGCGCCCCAGGGGGGCGGGGCCTTGGAGCCAACCTCTTGCCTGGACTCGGAGAGACCGCCCCCAACCATCAGCCGCCTTTCCCCAGATTGCGCCGTCCAGGCGCTCCTGGGTGTCTGCGGCGGTCCCAGACACTGCCGCCGCCATGCCCGGTGGCGCTGGGGATGTGGAAGGCGGGGGGAGGAGGAGGAGGCGCCCCCTCCCTCCCGGTGGCCGGAACACTGCTCCGCTCCCGCCTAGCTGCAGCCTCTGGCCCTCCTCTTTCCTGCCGTCCGGTCCTTGCCCCGTCTGAGCCGACTAGCGGGACGGCTGTCCTTTTCAGGAGCCGTCGCGTTTCCTTCGCGGGGGCTTACTCCTGAGGAGGAAGGAGCCGTGCACCAGCTCGGGGCACCCAGTTCTGAATAGGACGGTTTAGGGCTGCTTCCTTAAGGAGACGCGCGCAGGAGGAGGGAGCTGGGGGGGAGCGACGGTGGCCAAAGGACTGGGCTCCCGACGCGACATCTCCCGGTCCAACCCCTGGCCCTCGGCACTGGACGGGACCCAAATATGTATCGATGGGTGGCGAGTAGAGAACCGAGGGTGGCTGTCATTTCCAGGGAATCATTTCTGGCTTTCTTGGTTTGCTCAAAGGGCCGTGTTGTGTGCGGAGGCCTCGGAGCAGCTTGGACATTTGCATACGGCTGTCCTTATCTTCCCCGAGCCCCCAAGAACCTGGCCAGAGGTCCTCCTGAGCTCCCCTCCCCCTCCAATCCCCCTTCCCCACTTCCTGCCGAGGGTCTG
>NW_015173682.1:472120-477304 GCF_001447785.1 Gekko japonicus | reverse complement strand
GCGGCTTCTAAGGACGGGAGCCACGTGCCCGAGCGAGCCTGGGGCAGCGGCGAGTGCGCATTGCCATGGCAACAGCGGCAGCCCCTGCGGCAGCCCGGTGTCCCAGGGAGGGACCGGAGAGCTCTTGCCTGGCCCGCAGGACCCCCGTCCAGTCGTGGGCATGCACGGGGGGGCAGCCGGTCTCTGGGCTCCGCAGGGCCCCTCGGTGGGGGAGACTCCACCCAACACCAGTCCTGGGCTCCCCGCACACGAGTCTTCCTTCTCTCCAGGCCCCGCCTGGAGGTTGGCAACCCCTAATTGGGGGCGCAGTTTGGGGGGGCGCCAGAAGGTAGACTCGCCTAGTCTACAAAAAAAACCTGGAGCCGGCCCTGCCCCTGAGCCTGAGCCAATACAGCAGCTGTGCTACTTTTGTTCAACATCTCATTTTTAGATTTCAGGCCATCTATAATAATAGCATATATGACAGTGTGTCTCTCTTCCTCCTCTCAAACTACTTCACCATCTGAAAACAGAGGGAGATGGAAGACTGGGGCAAATTGTATACCCTTTTGGCAGAGTGGAAGTCTCCCCAATGTCCCGTTCCCTTAGGAACTTCACTGGGAAGCATCAGTAGATTCCCCTCCCTTTGTGACATCACTACTACTATGAAAAAGGAAAAGGGCAAGCGTGCCAGGGTTGTATACCAGTACTGAGAATGTTGACATGGAAACTGACCTCCAAATCTGGGTCTGACCCCAGTCTCCCAGCAGCTCTGAATAAAGAAGAAGGAAAAGACTGACAGCCCACATGCCTGCTCCTGCCTGTTCTTTCTCAATAGCTCTTAGAATAGTTTCTAGACTAGACTCATTGCATGACCTTCAGAGTACAGCTCTTTACATATGTATGTACGTATGTGCCATCAAGTTGCAACTCACTTACTGCAACCCCAGCAAGAAGCTTTCAAGGCAAGTGAGAAGTAGAGATGGTTTTACCACTGCTTTCCTCCACAGAGCGTTCCTTGGTGGTCCCCCATCCAAGTACTGACTCTACTTAGCTTCTGAGATTGGACAAGATCCAGCTGCACCATGCTGCCTTCCCTCCTGTAGAGCACTTTAGACCCAACCTAACATTCGGAATGTGGGAAACCTAAAGAATTATATAACATAATTTAATTTTTTTATACTGTGATCCCATTCCTAGTTCAGACTCTGTCAATGAAGAACAGGTGAAGCTAACATATTTTTGGTCCCAAACCCAATACCATCTGTTTTAGATTTTTAGCAATGAAGGGGAATCTTGGAAACATCTGTGCCAACTGTGTGAGATGTGGGCTGAGCTTGTGTTTTCCTCCTTCTTGCAAGTATTTAAGACTGGGCGTGGCTAGAGGCACAAGCATTTTGACAAGAGTCAGAGGGTTCTTGGCTCAAAGCCTTGTGGCTCAGAGTAAGCTGGGCCTGTGGATCCAGGACAAGTCCAGGATGTTGGAGTTGTTTCTGTGTGTCTAAACTACATTTTGTGATTCTTTGTAAGTTGCTCTGAATCTCTGGTGGGTGAAAAGGGGGACAGAAATAGTTAAATAAGCAACTCTACATAAATTGCAGTGAAAAAAAATCAGGTTATTTCACTATTCACTTCCTGATTCTAGATCATGTATGACCGATAACACAGCACCAATATCAACAGGTAACGGTTTTTTAAATAAATAGATTTGACTTCCAGACAGAAAGACAGAAACACCTCTATGATAAAATATACTTTTATAAAAACTGAAAATTCTTTCTTATATGAAGCAAGAAAGTACGGCTTTCTTATTTTGCTTCTGTAGGTGGTATAAGAATACAGACTTAAAATCTCCAAGGAGAAATTGCTTAACAAGACACTCTGGAACAAAGAACAATTCTAGTAAACAAATGTTCACATCTTTTATCATAGTGGGCTACCTACTGCTTTCATTTCAGTAACAGTGAAAAAATAAATGCAAGCTATGAAATTTTAACATATACCACTGTGTTTTCCATACACAGTATTAGTTGAAAAACAGTGCAAGACAATATTTGCCTGGGTAATTTTGGAAGGATTTAATTTTATTGTATTCATTAAAAATTGCCACAAGGAAAGAAAAACTGTCACAAAACCCATTTTTTACTCAATGTGGCAATCCTGCCTTTGAGAAACTCAAAAGATGTTGTGAGTGGTGTATAATATTTTCCCCAAACTTTGCATTTTAAAGAGATGACAACATTTCTTGCTTAAGGGTCCTAGTTTCTGTATTATTTATTATTATGTATTTAAAACATTTCTATTCCACCTTTCCACCCAAATCAGTTCCCCAAGGCAGTGATCACTAAAACATTTCAAACATTAAAAATATAAAAATAGAATCATATATAAAATATTTAAAACAAATAAACATAAACACATTAAAATATGAACACATAAACACATATACACACACAAACAGGGAGTGAGCTAATAAGAATTCCAAATGAAACAAAAGTTCTCACCCACTGTTGGAAGACAACAATAGGCAGAGACAGAAAAATCTCCCTGGGGAAGGAGCAGGTGTGGGCATCCAAAGCAGGGTTTCTGAAGATGACTGGAGCGGTCAGGTAGGTTCATATGGGAGCAGCCGGTCCTTAAGGTATGTCGTATAGGGCTTTAAAGGTCAATATTAGAACCTTCAGCTGGACCCAGAATCAAATTGCAAGCCAGTGTGGATTTAGACAGACTGGATTACACACACACACACACACACACACACGGGAAAGAGCTAAGAATTTTAATTTAAAAAGTGATTATCACTGAACAAATTATTTTGCTTACTTTTTTCCAGAATGGGTCATCTTTTGGAACACTTGTTATAAACTGCATCTCATCTACATGACAAAATGTATGGGAAAGACAGGAGGGTTGGGTTCCTTGTGAATCAATGGTTTGCCAACAATCCTTACGTCTCCTTAATAAGTAAGCAAGGAGCAGAACTGGATAAGGGGTATCTAGCTCACTGTAAATGAATAAAATGTAAGCAAACATCTCCAGATACTTATCCAGTTTTGCACTGTAGGGGGAAAACAGATAGAGAAGACATATTTCACCTAGCATAAATGTTTCAAACCCCATTTGAGATAACTACAACTGCTTGCAATAGCAATTAGTTTAGCCCTATGGTATTTGGGTTATGATTTTATTTATGGATTGATAGGCAAATAAATATAAGTAATGTTTATCTTGTTACTAACTGTATTTGCCAAATGCTTTCTCTGGTTCTTGAAACTTCTCTTAGAACTAAATAGTTTCAAATGACAGTTTTGAAGTGGAGAAAGGAAAAATTTGATTTGCTCCACTTATCTGTGGTCAGGGCTTAATAAAATATTATCTCCAGTAGCAGGAGAAGGTTTTGCAGTTAACCCCCAAAACAGCCTACAATCTGATAAGAAAGGTCAGTCCATCTGCTCAAAAAAGAAAAAATGGAGAGTATTCCGGCTGATATGTAATGTACTCAAAGATTCATTAAAGGTCATAGAAATACTTGCATGGCACTCCAATTGAGACTTAGGCCATTTCCACACAAGTGCAAACCTCTGCATAATCAAAGTTTGTAAAACTGTCTGCACAACTTTTTGCCTCCCCAGGAGTAGACCCAAATGTAGTGCCCCATTACCCCGTGTTTTCTGAATCTACTTCTTCGGTATTTCCCCCCCCTTCAGACCTGAACTTGTAGTTTTCCAGTAAGGAATTCCCAATTTTGAATTTTGTTTCCCACCACCCTTTTGTGTCATCAATGTTGCATGTTCACCCTGTCTCCTGCCCTCCCACCCCCCTTAGGTTGTCCCCTGAGTGATCTCCTAATTTTTAAAAAGCATTGATTGCAGTAGGATGTTATTTCCTCCCCCCATTATAATATAGCAACGTTATAACATTGGGACAAAATGGGCAGTGAGGTTTCATGTTGCCTTCTCCGTGCAATTATCTGTCCATGAAGTTCCTTTCCTTTCATTCCCCCCCTTCCCCTATAGCTCTTGGTGTGTTTTCAATGACAATTCAGTCTTTTAAACACCTAAAAATAATGGAATTATATAATTGATTTGATAATCATGGAAACTCAACATGCGAAGTATTTCCATTTAGTCTGCTTCATAATTATTGAATAACACTGTTATGAATTGGTGTACCCAGTTCAACAATCGCTAGCCATTTTCTTAGCTGGTGACCAAGGAGAAGCAGGGGACCTTTGAAATAGCAGCCATGCTGTTCCCCATGATACATCCAATTTTTTAAAACATGTTATGTTATAACGTTACTGATGTTATAGTCGCTGATGAAGTACATGATGACACATTTAGCGCGCTTCATAATTATTGAAAAACACTGTTATGAATTGGTGTATCCAATTCAATGATCGTCAGCCATTTTCTTACTTGGTGACCAAGGCGGAGTGGGGGACCTTTGAAATGGTAGCAACCATGCTGTTCCCCACAATACATTCAGCCTTTTTTTTACAGTGTTATGTTATAATGTTACTGCACATGCACAAAAAAGGAGGTTCCATGGCTAACAAAATACATGATGACACGGTTGCACAACTCCTCTTCAAAGGAAGTGCTGAACACATGGGGAGGGTCAAATCCAAATTCAAGGAAAAAATCCTGAAATAAATGCCCTTTTGCAGAAGGGGTGCCACAAAGTCGGAGCATCAGATGGGGATTCAACTCACTAGGAAACAGTGGTCTTACAAAAGGTCTTACAAAAGTATAATCATTAAGTGCTGTGACGGGCAGCACTTTTAAAAGCTTAGAAGACCTGTGCAAACAAGTAAAGGACTGTGAAGGTTTAATTCTTCACAGAGCCAGGGATCCTTGAGTGGCAGGCTACTCCAAGAGATCTGATTAGTTAGCATCAGCTGAGCAGAGAAAGACTTCTGAACTGGATGCTGAGAAGATATAGTCTGATTTCAGCGTTAGCTGAGAGCAGTTTAACACAGACAGAGAACTGGGGAAAAGTTGGCAAGGAAGTTTGTGAAGTAGGTAAAGACTCCCATTTGTGCCAAGCAGGGCCAGCCTGAGGTTGTCCTGTGCTCTAGGCGAGAGCAGATGCCAACCTCCCGGCGAGGCCTGGAGACCTCTCCGCCAGAACCAGGCTGGGAGGAGGGTCACCCAGCCGCTGCTCGCCTCCCCCCATCCGCTGCTGCTGCTTGCCTCCCCCCCC
>NW_015173682.1:453951-472077 GCF_001447785.1 Gekko japonicus | reverse complement strand
AGATGGAGGCAGGGCGAGCGGATGGCGGGCGGCAAGGTGTGCTGCTGCCTCCCCCCCCGGCCGCCGGCCACCTCCCCCCTCCCGGCCACGGCTGCTGCTCGCCTTCTGCCGCCGCCTCCCCGCCGCCGCCTTTCTGCCGGGCGAAGAAGCCACAGGGGGTGGCGGCTGGCGGCGTGGGAGAGGGTGTGGACGCAAGGAGCGAGCAGGATCACGGTGGTGCACAGCTCTGAAGTGCAGAGCCACGGCCACCCGCACACCACGCCCCCCACGCGCCGTCGGCAGGTTCCCCAGCAAAAGCTTCTCCGGCCACCTCCGCCGGGCGCTCCTGAGTTGCTAAGGGCGCCAGAGGGGCGGGCGCCTGGTTAGGGTGGCGGCGGGGGGTTGCGGGGGGCACAGTTTGGCGCCCCTGAGGGCCGGCACGCCCTAGGCCAGACACTAGCTAGCCTAGTGATAGAGCCGGCCCTGGTGCCAAGGAAAGGGGATAAATCTGTGCATGTACTGGTTTTACCTCAGAAATGTCAACCCCAATTGGAAAAACCCAAATGGGCCTTCCATAGATGCCTGGTTTGACAAACTTTGGGATGTTTATATCATGGGGAAAACTGTAAACAATTCTTTCTTTGTTAGTTCCCAGTTGTCTTTTTCACCCTGTGATTATGATGAAATCTGGAAGCCAGTTATTGAGTTTCTGAGACACAATGAAGTTCTTCTGTGTAGAAATGATTATAGAACCTGGTTAAAATTGTAAGGCTATTGCAAGCATGTGTCAATATGAGTTGTTTTGTGGGTGTATGAAAATTGTACGAAAATTTAGGTTTAGCCTAGGTTTTCTGGGAGTATCTACCAGTTGATACTGTTATAATAGTTTTATTTTTGGATTGCTCTTTTTTGTGTACTTAACAATTAATAAAGTAAAATTAAAAAAAAGAAATGTCAGCTCCTGATTTCACCTGACCTTTCCCCTCTATGTTAAATAATTTGTTATTTTTGAATTTCAAAACCCCTCCAGTGCCATTTAAGTTTCTTTAGGTTAAAGTGGGCTCCTGATGCTTCCCTCACATTCCTGGGCAGAGGCAACAGCCAAAATATCATACTGTGAGAGGGTGGAACAGCCAGAGTTCTTCAGCAAAGAAGAAAACACTTTAGTAGGGCAGTTTAGTCAGTAAAGGGAAAGCAAAACGGAGGAAAATCTTGCCTCTGAGGGAGGGAAGTGGATGGGCCATCATTAAGTGCACTTTCTGTCCACTAAAAAGCAGCAACATACAAATTATGTGTCATTTAAATCGCATGCCATTTGTGCCTACACATTTCATAAGCAGGACTGATGTGTTTTTGCTAGTCAACAAAGTTAAAGATTTAACTTTAATGTGGCTTAGACACTGAAAGCACCGCTTTTTCTAAGACTTAGCTAACACAATGCTGTTTGAATTTAAGCATATATTAAGATCATTTTAAATTACAAATATTTATATACAATCCATCAGATAAATAATACAAGGGGAACTAGAAAGAAATTAAGAGATTTCTTGAACTTTGCATAGATACTTTCCCAATCTGTGAGAGTAAATGTCTGAGCCACCACAAAGCATAGGTAATACAAATCAAATACCCACATGATTACCCAAGGAGTGCCTATTCTGACACTCAGATGGGTGGCAGGCAGGTACAAGACATTATTAACTACAATAGTAGTTTGAATTTCATGGGTTGGAGCAAGAATAGTAATTCTTGCTACTGGAAGGGGAAAGTGATTTTTGCCATGTTTTCACTTCTACTGCAGACCTCTGATTTGCGCCTCATACTAGTTTGTTATTGGAGGGTAGAGGCAGAGAAGTTCCTTTCAATTAACGTAAGTGCTTTCTGGTAGCATAAATTATCATTAGGGTCCAACACTACACTAAGGCCATATGACTGATCAAAAAAGCCTGTGATTGTATTAATTAACAGACTGTCCTCAATAACCCAACACAGAAGGTTATTCTTCTGATTACTTACCATGCAGTGGGCTTGAGATAATGGTCCATTATGTAAAATTTCATACAGTTGCACAGCATACCATAGGATCATCCTATACATAAACTGGCTAAAAGGGAACTGCAGTCATTATTCAAAATCTAAACCAATGTCATTAATATAGACTAATTTATGTCTTTGAGGTTCTTAAGAATTTGTTCCAAAGTAGCAAGCAATATTGAGAGACTTTTGCCTTTTGCCATTACAAGAAATATGCTTGAACCATTTAGAGCTATGTAGTCTGACAGCACCTTGGGCTTCCTTGGGGTTTCTTTGTTCCTGATGACAGTCTTTAGCATATTGAGGTATGGACCACATAGTATGTTACTGTCATGGGATGGAATTGATATGTAAATGATTCTGCCTCCTGGCTGAAGAATGATTTTTATTACTTTGGGTCCTTTTCATACTTCCTGAAAGTGTACCAGGTTCCTCTTGCCAAACTTCTGTTTCCAAAATTAAAGTTTGCCATTTTAGAACCTGTAGCTTTCCTGGCTCCACATCCAGGTATCTCTGTTGTATTTCTTTAATAGAAATCTATGGACATCAACAGGGGATCTTCAGTCCAGACAGATTTTCAACTTTTTCTTGCATCTACGTATCAGACCCTGAATTGATCCCCTTGACCAGTTGGCCTCTTTTGGAGCAACCTAGATCTCCCAAAGATCATGGCACAGACATAACAATAGGGCTGCCAGATCCCCCGGGGGGGTTGGAGGTTACCCACTCTAGGGGCCTCTGACCTGACAGCCCAGATCCAGTCAGCGGGTGGAACCCTGCCCCCAAAGTGCCTGGATTGGGCTGACAAACCCGGTGCAATGACATCACCCAGAGGTGACGTCATCGCGCCAGGCACATCACCGGGGGATGCTCTAGCATACAGCCTGAAAACTCTATGGTATCATAGAGTTTTCAGGCAAATCCTAGAACATCCCCCGGCAATGTGATTAGCGTGATGATGTCACTTCTGGGTGACGTCATTGTGCAAAACGCCCGGACAAGGAGCTTCTCCACCTCGCTGGACAAGAGATAGGGACCTGGCAACCCTACATTACAATATAAATAATCTACCTTTCTCTCAGGAAACGGGCTTCAACTGCAGACTGAGGATTCTATCATTTCAAACAACCAATCTCTGTTTGCATATCAGATTGACCACATTAAGTGCATATTAAATGGGGCTGTGTTTCTCAGTGTCACCTAAAAAAATCTGACGTGTTGTTCCTATTAAAGTTAATGGACAGAGGAAATACAAATGCCCTTAGCGGCTCTGAAAATTACAACCAATAGACATACTACAAATTGAAAAATATGACAGCTGATTAAGAGAAATCTACCTTTAATAATGATGTAGAAGACATGGTAAAAGTGAGCCCTCGTTAGAAATATAACCAAATTATTCCAGAAATCCAAGTGTTACTCTGCATTATATAATAAGGGTGAAAACAAGCAAGAGCCATTTGATTTACTTTGTGATATAATGATGTGGAAACTTAAGCTCCCTTCAGTGTGATAATAAATTGTATTAAGCCTTTGTGTGCTGTTCAACTGCCTGTTGCAACAGTATTAATATGTACATAATAAACTTAGAAGGCCATTCAATCCAATTACGTTTGTTTTCAGCTCAAACAAGCAACATTTCTGTCAAATATTCAATTACAACGCACCTATGAAATTTTATATCATTGTGATTAATCCAGAATGAGAACGTGAGATTGAAAATTTTACAGACAAATCGCCATACAAAACAGAGATGCATCAATCCTGAATTGAGGGACTGGGGAACATATATGAATTCTTCTCACTCACATGACCTTTTAGCTTTCTGAGTAAGCATACTGAGTAAGCATACTGAACTATCTCTTCGACTGAAGGATAAAGGGAAACTCAGAAGCTTTGTATGTACATAGTAGCACATACAGGAGGTTAATGTGGCAGGTTCCACAAGGCAAAAATACAAGATTCTGAGAACAACGAACAGGAAGGCTCTGTCACTCTTCCTTAGAAAGAAGTTGGAGCTGCAGCATGCCAGCTTCACGGTCAATCCAATCTACTGATACCTTTGTAGATATTCCTTGGGATTTGTTGAGAGATGTTTCATTCCTTCTGTTCCTTTGTTGTTGTTATTTTTAACAATTTTTATCACCCCCCCCCAGATGTACATGCACACATACACACATTCTCTGCTGACAGAAGAAATTTCCATCAGCGTAGTGTAACTTCCCTGTCTACCCTTCCCACTGCAACACAAAACTTCCCCCCTGAAATGTTGCTGCCGAGGGACAGAATCCCCAGGAACAGTGCAAGATTAGAGACAGAAAGCTGCTGCAGGAGAAGAAAATATGTGACCTCCCCCTTCTGTCAGCAATAATTTCCACTGAATCCAACTTTCTATTCTTATAAAAATAAAAAATAAAAAAATTAAGGATCAGCCACAAGTAACTGAACTATCTCTTCGACTGAAGGATAAAGGGAAACTCAGAAGCTTTGTATGTACATAGTAGCACATACAGGAGGTTAATGTGGCAGGTTCCACAAGGCAAAAATACAAGATTCTGAGAACAACGAACAGGAAGGCTCTGTCACTCTTCCTTAGAAAGAAGTTGGAGCTGCAGCATGCCAGCTTCACGGTCAATCCAATCTACTGATACCTTTGTAGATATTCCTTGGGATTTGTTGAGAGATGTTTCATTCCTTCTGTTCCTTTGTTGTTGTTATTTTTAACAATTTTTATCACCCCCCCCCAGATGTACATTCACACATACACACATTCTCTGCTGACAGAAGAAATTTCCATCAGCGTAGTGTAACTTCCCTGTCTACCCTTCCCACTGCAACACAAAACTTCCCCCCTGAAATGTTGCTGCCGAGGGACAGAATCCCCAGGAACAGTGCAAGATTAGAGACAGATAGCTGATGCAGGAGAAGAAAATATGTGACCTCCCCCTTCTGTCAGCAATAATTTCCACTGAATCCAACTTTCTATTCTTATAAAAATAAAAAATAAAAAAATTAAGGATCAGCCACAAGTAATCCTATTTCAACCTAATTTATTTGAACTGGATAGTTAAGCATATGTTTAATGCTGTCCTACTGATATCAGTGGGACTTAAAAGTGCTTGACTTTGGTTGAGCATTAAGTGCACCTACATAAAATCACATCACTAATTAAACAGAAACTTGCAATCAAGAAGCTTAGATAATTTTTTCTAAGCAGTATATATAATTTGTTGTCATATTCAGTTGGAGCTGGGGAAGACATATAGGCAACAAGTAGTCAACAGTTGAACTATTTCATTATATAGCATTTAAAAGAAAGAAAATATAATAAAAAAAGAAAAGAAAGAAAATATATGGGGCTCACTCCAGTCTACTATAGTCACAACATCTTGAACACACATGAAGCTACCTTATACTGAATCAGATTATTGGTCCATCAATGTTAGTCTTGTCTACTCAGCCTGGCAACGGCTCTCCAGGGTCTCAGGCAGAGGTCTTTCCCCTGGTTCTCTTAACTGGAGATGCAGGAGATTGAACTTGGGACCTTCTGCATGCCAAGCTGACATTCTACCACTAAGACATGGCCCCTCCACTCTACCACTGAGCTATGGACCATGTGCAATGACACATCTCTATAAAACATACCTTCTTTTCACTCTTTCTCTTTGCAGGGCATGAGTACAAGCACCAGGTTATTACGGTAAATGGAAGAGCACTGTGTGCTTCCCTTATCAGCATATAGCTGACCTTTCTATCTGACCAAGTAATACTCCTTTGGAGCCAAGTGCTAGTGCACACATAACAGTGGAGGAAAGAAATCAGGCTCTGTTGTGCCTTGTGGGGATTATTTTTATATGTGGATGCTGCAGTCACAATGCACTGCATCAAGCACATTCGGATTTGGTATCATTTAGTCCCATCACTTTATCTGGGAATTTTACAATAAACTTCAGGATGAGGGAAGATAATACAAATTGCTACAAAGTTAGATGAAAGTCACTTAGAAGCTCAACAGAATTAATATTTGAGAAACATTGCTCACCATCTTTTTATACTGCACTACTTTCTAATTGCCTGATTTCTTCCCTTGTCTTGTAATCAATGTTAACTAGAAAAGTTAATACGTTTTGCAAAAGAAAATTCATTAGCATTTAATTTAGTTCTCCTTTTTTCTGTTCACAACATGGCAATCTGTACAAACTTTTAAAAGACTGCAAGGTTAAAATAACAATAAAAGTTTTGCAAAAGGTTAAATGGTGTTAGCAAACATCACAACTTCTAATAGCCAGACTGGGCTCTGCCAGCAACCTGGTCTACTATTAAACAGGAAAAAAGTCTTAGAAAAGAAGATTTTTTCCACACAGAAGATTTTTTAAAAAAATCAAAACAAAGACATAGTTATTTTGCATATTTGAGTTACAACTTTTGCCAATTACCCTGTTTTATGTATTTTATACGAGTGTCTTGAGTTTATTTGGCATTCTTGTACCTCCAAAGCAGCCTCAGTAGCAATATTCTTTATGCACATTTACCCTTATTTAACTACGGTTGCATCCTAGAGGAAACAAATGCCTCTAAGTTCCTCAAAGTACAAAAGATGTTGCCTCCAGAACCCCTACATGCCGGCAGCCTATGAAGCCAAAAGTGTAGGTGGACTCCAACTTGGATCAAAGCAGGAACTTATTGCCATAAAATGCCACCTCCTGATGAGACAGCCAGGTTTCCATGAGAAGCCAATGCAGATTGCCTCACCCCCAGACCAGAAGAAGTGGCCAGTGCTTCTGGGGCAATAATATGACCTTCCAAACAACTTAGTGATTATTCAGAATAACACAGACCTGCCCAGTAAATCAATCAAGCGCTCAATCTGCAGGCTATCTTCACCTCCTGCCCTATCTTAGAGTAACTGAAAACCTTGCTCTTGTCATGTGGCAGAAAATGAATGAATTCTGGATATAAAAATATAAAAGGGGTTATTTTACAATATACTGACTGCACCACCAAGACAGACAGAAGCCAAAATGTGTTTGCTGTTTTGTTTTATCATATTCTTTGACCAACGTGAATGAATTATGTTTATTTGCCATCAAAGACCATTTATCAAAATATTACATTTTCATTAAATACAAGCAAATTAGCTTTCAGCTCTAAAAATAAACATATAACCTTAGAATCATTAAAATGTTAAAAGGAGAAAAGTTTAACAGTCCATTATATCAAAATAATAATATGTTTAAAACTAAACTACTTAAAAGTCATGCAAAGGTAAATGAGGATTCTACTTGATCTGCTTCTTATTGTGAAATTTTACCAGTTGCAAGCAGAATTTTGCTATTTGTCTGGCGATCTGCTGATTTTCCTCTATTAAAAGTCTCCCTAGAGCAGCACTATTTGCATCTGGTCTATCCAAGAGGGGGGCAACAATCTTATACCTATAAACCTGATGAAAAGGACAGCAAAAGAACATGCGGAGCATCGATTCCACTTCTCCCATAGAGCATGGGCAGCACCTGTCTTCATATGGTATCTTTCTATATTTTCCTTCTAACACCTTATCATTATCATCTTCATCATCTTTCAAATTAATCGCTCAATCCTGCAGAGCTTGCTGGCTCTGAGCGATTTACAGTTACTCATTCACGCGGGACTAACAATGATTTATGGGGGTAAGGGAGGACAACATATATCTTTTAAATCACACACATTCAGTCAGCGAGGGTTTGTTCAGCTGCAGGGTCAGACGTATTCCGTCAGCATATTCACTTCGGCTTGACTAGATGACGTCAGCTTCTCCAGGTCTTGCAGCGCCGCACTGCCACCGCCTGGCCAGAACGGCCCATTACAAGCTTCTCAGAGTCGAAGAGATTTTTTCTTAGGCTTTCAATCTCATGAGCTGAGCATTCCGGTTGCCGGCTAACACCTCCCACACCGGGGGGGGGTCTTTGGTGTGCCCACCCTCTCTAAGGAGTGGTACCCATTTTATCTACTCACGCCGATGCTTTCGAACCACTGGGTTGACGACGAGCTAGGGACAAGGCTGGTAGCTCACACCAACACGGGGCTAGAACTGACAGCCGTACTGTTCAGCTCAGATGTTACTAACCAGAGGATAAATCCTCTGTGCCACCGCTCGCCCTAGAGGGAATAGCCGCACAACGAGCCAGGGTAAGAGCTCTTCTATAGGGTGGCACATCCAGATAAGTCAAGTATTAGCTATTTTCATTACATATCTGGAGTCATTATGGACCAGAAAAGAAGGAGCTCGGTTTAATCCCCTTGGCGCTTTAGATCACAAATCCTTTGTTTTATTATACTTCTTGCCTGTATACTGTTTTGCACCAATAAATCCTCAGGCGAGAGTCTCATTTTTTCTAAATTAGTCTTGGTCATTCAAATCCATCTTGGCCGATAGGGATCTTTGTTTATTAGGGGGGAAAGTCCTTTTTTATTTGAATTAATCTTGACCCATTAATATGCAGAGGATAACAATACTCTGGCTTCTATTCTCATTAGACCAGATTCTAGGCATAGAAGGAAATTCGGCACCCCCGGAGGAACCTGTAAAACATTGTGAATGAATCTGGATTGAACTTTCTCAAGAGCACATAAATTAGTGGCAGAAATGCCCAAGTAGATACCATAAAGGAGCTGCGTTACTACTTTAGCTCGAAACAACTTCAATGCTGCCGGAACATACAGCCCTCTCTTAGATCGATAAAATCTCAAGCTAGCATGTACTGTTTTCTCAGCTTTTTCCACCCTCATATTACAGTGAGCTGAGTTAGCTCCGAGTCCTGAATGGCCATGCCCAGGTAAATTTATTTGCTCAATTTTGTTTCCTTTCATTGTCCACAAATACTTCTTGTGATGTCTACCAAATACCATCACTTTTGTTTTATCAAAGTTTATCACCAGGTGTTCTTTCTCACAGTATATTGTGAAACAATCTAGTACCCTTTGTAATCCTAGTGGTGTTCTAGATAGCAGGGCTGCATTGTATATAGCAGAATCGGTAGGTGATGTGAAGCAAGCTTTGGTGGGTGGAAATTGGGATCTGTCATGTGTTTCACCATATTGTTAATGTAGTAGTTAAATAGTATAGGGGCCAGAAGGCAACCCTGCCTAACTCCCTTAAATGTCCTTATTGGATTAGTAAGTGAGCCCTGCGAATTATATCTCACTCTGAGGTATGGCTCCTCATGTAAGGTGCAAACAAGATAAAGCAGTCTTTTATCTACGGTGGAACGTTCAAGTTTTTGCCATAATCTTTGTCTTGAGACTGAATCGAAAGCAGCCTTCAAATCAATGAAGGCAGCATACAAAGAGGTTTTTGGCAGCATATTTTTCAATTAGTTGTTGCAACACTAAACAATGGTCAGTTGTCAAATTTCTGCTCTACAGCCTGCTTGCTCTAATGGGATGATTTCTTCTTGTTCCAGCCATGTTTCTGTTTTCTCAAGGAGATGTGTTGTGTATATTTTGCTAATGATGTTTAATAGACTTATATGTCTGTAATTTGCTGGATCATTTTTATTGCCCTTCTTAAAGATTGGGACCACTATAGCAGTTCCCCACTGCTTCAGAATTCAGCTGGTTTGGTCGATGTAAGTAAAAAAGGTTGCCAAAAACTGCTGTCACCAATCAACATTTCTCCTTTAAAACTTCAGCGGGTATTCCATCTAACCCAGGTGCCTTTCTGTTTTTTAAGCGGTCTATAAGGGCTTTTATTTCTTGTTGACAAACCAGCGGCCATAAGGTGAGATCGTCTATAATTCCCCAAAAGGGGGACTATTTATGGTCAGTGTAGAGATTTTGAAAAAAGGTTGTCCAGCCATCCACTGGTATATGGGTGTCTAGGGGTGAGGACATTTTGGATTCCCGAGTACTAGTTGATTTCCAAAATAGAGCAAAGTTATTTTGCTTTACTGTCATTATAAGATCATCCCATAGTTTCTGCATATATTCTCTCTTTTTCTTTTGGATAATACATTTATATAGTTTTTTCTGTTTCAGTAAAGCTACTTGAGCTTCAGATTTTCTTTCTAGATTATTATTCAAAGAGAGAAAGTATAGATGATTTAATTCCTTTTTTACACGACGACATTCAGAATCAAACCAAGGTTTGTCATTTCTATGATGTTGATGTAATTTATTCCTTACCGGGGACGTCATAATAGAATTGAGCTCCTGAATGAGGGTCTGGTAGTCTGTTAAGGGGTCTTGAGTAGTATCTTACTGATATATATCAGTAGTAATTACTGATATATATTTCTGCAAATTTTCAAATGTTAAGCATTCTTTTACTTTTTTATCTAATTCACTGGCCCACCTTAGTCTTTTCCCTAAACATTCTACTTGTGGTGGATATTGGACCTCTTGATGATTTGGATTCAAAGGAAGATCTATCTGTAAATATAAAGGTAAGTGGTCACCTTCCAAGTATGGGAGTACCTGGAAGGATTTAATCATAGGGAGTAATATATTGCACACCAGCATATAATCAATGGAACTCGCTATATTTCCTGCTACAAAGGTATATTCCCCAGGATGATCACTGCGGAAGGCCCCATTTAAGATATATAGCTGTTTTCTTCGTGCAAGTTTAGTTAGATAAACCCCTGCAAAGTTCACCACAATCTTTAGATATATGCATAAAAGGCAACCCCACTTATCATGATCCTCTATTAGGAAGTTAAATTTAGATACTAGTACTGCATCATTTTGTCCCAAGTAGGCATTTAGATCACCTGCCAATAAGATTTGGGCATCAGGATGTTCTAGAATAAGGTCTGTAATGAAGTTATCTAGTGGAGAAGTCTCTTCATCTACCATCTTCAGTAATGTGGTAGTATTAGCATTATCATCAGATTCCCTCTCCCTGTCCCTACTCAGTAGGTCTTTTTAAACCCTTCAAAGTGGATACCAGTAGATCTAGGCAGTCTGTCAAAACATCTTGATCATGTGCTGGCAGAGTCGCAAAGGACATTAATAAGTGAGATTTGACATCTTCTTCTGGCCAATTGGGGTCCTGGTTCATTTGATCATTCTGGTTATCCCCTGGCCACTGTGGTGCATGCCTTGGTAACATCTCAATTAAATTACTAGAATGACCTCTATGTGGGGCTGCCCTTGAAAAATGTTCTGAAACTTTAGTTGGTGCAGAATGCTGAAGCCAGGATGTTGATGGGACTGGGTTGTGGGGACCATATCACTACACTGTTGGCTAATCTACACTGGCTCCCAGTTTGTTCCCATGCTCAATTCAATGTGCTGATGCTGACCTTTAAAACCCTATACAGCATACCTTGAGGAGCTCTACTCCCACAAGGACCTACCTGACCACTACAGTCATCTTCTGCACCCCTTTGCTCTTCTCTGTCATGGCACCAAAATTATGGAACCCCCTTCCCATGGATACTTGTCTGTCTCTTTCTATCACTGTCTTCCACCAGCAGGTAAAAACTTATTTGTTTTTCCTGGTGTTTCTTCACTGACCTCTCCTTCCTGCCCTATTTTAAGTGCTGTCTCTGTGTTTTTACATATCTATTTTAGTTTTTGTTTTGTTTTTGTTCTATTTTTATAATGTTCTGTTTAATATTTAGCTATTTGGGATAAAAAGCTGGAATATAAATTCTGTAAATAGAAACAAATAAATGTATAGATCTCGCGTTCTCTCTTAATCCCTCTCTTGCTGCAGCCATTCTTACTCTCAGACTAATTCCCTGATATCCTCACCTCCAGCACTCTTGCTCACTTCCTCCTTCTCTCTTTCAGTCTCTCTGTCATGGAGATGCCTCCCCTTGCCAGCAATGTCACCTCCCTTTCACTCACAACCAGCCCCTGGGCATCACCCCCCCTCTACCAAATTACTCCTCCTAAAGAGGAGTACGTTTTGTAAATAAATAGCTTCCAAAGCTTTATTCCAGGGGTGTCAAACATAATGCCTGGGGGCCGGAACCAGCCTGTCCAGGGCTCTTATGCAGCCTGCAGACAACTAGTGGAACAGGCAACTGCTCAGGGGGGAGTGCGTGGAGCCACTCCGATTCTGGCTTCAGCATGGCAGAACAACCTTGTCTGCAGCAGTCAAGCAGCATGGGAGCATCTGCCCAGTGCTGCACTGCTGGCTCTCCAGTCCACCCATACAGATTTTTCTTTGCATCCCCCTCCCAGCCCATGGGAGCCTTGCAGTGAGGATACAACAACTTGGAGCTTACCAGCTGCTTTCCTTTATGCAGTCTATATCTCCTGTACCTGGCATTACGTTTTATGGCACACATGGCGCAGCCTGACAAAGTGACATATATGTCAGATCCAGTTCTCGTAACAAATCAGTTTGACACCTCTTCTTTATTCTACTAAGACATTTTCAGAGGTTAACTGTAGAACAGGTAGATTCAAGTCCAGTAGCACCTTAGAGACCAAGATTTTTGTGGTATAAGCTTTCAAGAGTCAAAGCTCCTTTTGTCAGATGAAGGAAGCTTTGACTTTTGAAAGCTTATACGACAAAAGTCTTCTTGGTCTCAAAGTTGCTACTGGACTTGAATCAAGCTTAAGTCTGTAGCTCTTTGTCCCTTTCATCCCTGCTTCAAGACCCATTCTACACTCCCCAGACTGCCCTGTCAGCCTGACCCCTTTTACTGCCTCAACTTTCTCTCTTCCTAAGCTTGTGGGGGGGGGGGTAAAGTGATGTCAAGCCACAGCTGACTTATAGCGACCCCAGCAGGGGCTTTCAAGGCAAGTGAGAAGCAGAGGTGGTTTGCCATTGCCCTTCTCTGCACAGTCTTTCTTGGTGGTCTCCCATCAAAGTACTGACCCTGTTTAGCTCCTGAGATCTGATGAGTTCAGGCTATATCATGTCTTTTCCGCTCTGTCTCCCACCTACTCCCTCATATTTTCCTCTCACACTCATAAGTAGGTTCCACTTGGAATAGCTGTGAGTGAATACATTTAGGTAAATGTGGCTGCTTCCACTAGGAACAGTTTAATTGTTTTCCATTTAGTTTCCATATTTGTATATCTTTGATTTCCACACATTGCATTTTTTAAATCTGCCTTTCTGTCTTGCCTGCCCTTTACTTTATTGCATAAAGATTGATTTAGTTAACGTAAAGGTTTCTCTCCCTCTCTTTTATTTTGCAAATATCATTCCAAGCATGTTCCTGTGCATACACAGATTTAAGATGCTGAGGCCAGAGATGGAAGGAGGCATGGGTGAATGCCATGGCCACGCATCCCCCCCCCCAGATTAACAGACTTGATGTGAGACGTGGAAAAGTTAGCTGAGAAACACAAGTGATCTTAATTCTGAAAACAAAGCTTCAAAAGTTAAACATATGCTACAACCTGCCAACTGCTTTTAGAGAAAATAATAGTCATTATAAAAATATGCCTTTTTGGTTTGTCACTTCAGGATCCAAAACATTTAAGGCTGGCACTAAGTATGGTGATGACAGTGTATCCAACCACAGGATCAGGCACTAAGTGAAAATTCAGAGTTAGCTGTTAAACTGCCCACTGAGACATTTATATCGGAAGCCCAGCATAAAAGATTTAGAGCAGCCAAATTTATACATTTTTCTTTCACTTTACACTTATTTATATACGAACCCTAGGCAAAAAAATTAGGGAAAAACCCATGTCTCTTTCTCCACTATAAAGGAAAAGGCTGGCATATCAGAGTTTCTTTCAACCCTTTAGGATACCTCTTCTACTTACAATAGAAGCAAATTGATTGTTTTGCAAGTAATACCACTGCAATTGATTTTTCTCCTCACCACCACCGCCCCAGCACAGAGGAATACAATTTTTTAAAAGTAGTTTCTAAATAAATGCAGGGGGGGTTTTTAAGTGAATGCCCACGAATATAAATGAAGTCTTATTAAGGTAGAAAAATCAGGGTAATCATTTTACAAAAAGTGCTTAATCAGCTTAGGGAGGTTATTATAGGCACAGTGTGCATTAAGTGGCATTTCCCCATTTCCTAATAGCTATGGGGAAAGCCAGAACTGAGGGGGAAAATCTATTTCCATTGATGCACAAAGGATTAACCACTTGAACACTCCCTAATATATGTTTTATAGTGGGCCAGAGAAATATCTAGAGCTGTTCATGCCTGTTTTCACTGAAGAACTGTAACAAGCTCTTCTAGTTATTAAACTTCACAACCTCTGCAGGACAAAGGTTACGTTTTCAACACACAGTCAAAAATAAAAACCTCACATTAATTTCAACAGGCTCCTTAGACAAACCACTGTGAATGGTGACTAACATTCAATTTCAAATAATTTGTACACTGTAATAAATTCTCCCCTATTTCTAATATCTCAAATACGTACAATTTCCCCATTGAGATATCTTCCAGAAATATACCAGAGGCAGGTGCTGTATCTTTATCCTTCTGTTTGTCCACCCTCTCCACCATTTCATACCCAGTACTGTAGTATGTGGAAAAAATGTTTTTATTAGAAAAAGGAAATGCTCTTTAACATCGGGTATTGTTTTATTGCCAGAAAAAAACATAATGCGTTGGTCTCATCTTGAGGCAGGCCCCTGATGACATCCTCTGATGACTGAAGGGACCCACCTACCCTTCTCTGAATTCTTGCCAAGACAAAACAAGCTCTCATCACCTCTGATGGTCCCATCAGCAGATTCTGAATAATGACAGGAAAAGACAGAGTGATGTTGGTCTTCCATAGAGAGGGGCTTCTGCACAGAATGTGCAGCTTCTGGCCATAATGTCCCTAGTATAAACATTTGATGAGTGGTGCCTATTATCTATTAGAAAATTCATCTACTAGGATTGGGATTGGACAGAAATACTTTTGTAATGTAGCTAGTGAAGAAGCCTAATTTTTTTGTAGCTAGCAAGTAGAAGGTTGGAGAGAAGTGCTACATGGCAAGTAAAAGCCTGGAAGAAAATCACATGGTCATGCCATTTACGTTTGGGAACCCAGATAAACCCATACAGGGTGATTCCGCACTAGACCTTAAACCCTGGTTCAACCCTGTCCCCGAACTTACATTCTACACTAACACTTGATTTCACTCCTGTAATTATCTTGGGGTTTCCACATTACATTGAGGTCACCCCGGATTTGCCCCACAGTTGTCCCAGGATAAACGGATGCTGTTATAACCAGGGATAAATGAAAGGTATTGTGTTGTGAGTTGAACTTTGATAAAATAAGGGATGAGATCCAAGTGCAGAAAGGACCACAGATAACCAGAATTACTCATGGAAAATTCTCTCAGCTGGTCATTCGTATTGTTACACTAAATGGTCAGGAGAATTTTAGAACACATCAACTGCTAACAGGTAAAAGGACAGGGCTACTCTCCCATGCTCAACTTGTATATTTGGAAATGTCAATATTACAGTTTCAGTAGGCCGAAATGCCTATCCGTATATTCTATTTTTATCCATTTTTACTGAGGTGTTCCTGATTCTCCTCCATTTTATCCTCACAACAGCACTATGAGGTAGGTTAGGCTAAGAGTGACCAGTCAAAAGTCACTCAGTGAGCTTAATGAATGAACAGGGACAAGAACACTCTAACCACCACAATACATACAAGCACACAACATCACTTCCACTCCAGATAACCATTCAAAATTATTTTAGTGTAATCTCTTATTTTATGGTTCTTCTCATTTGAACAGACTGAAATCCAACCCTCTGACAGGCAATCACCACAGCTAAATATTTAGCAACTGCTAAGGTAGTTTTCCAATCCTCATAAGAACATAAGAAGAGCCCTGATGGATGAGACCAATGGCCCATCCAGTCCAGCATCCTGTCTCGCACAGTGGCCAACCAGTTCCTCTGGAGGGCCAACAACACGGCGTAGAGGATGAGGCCTTCTCCTGATATTGCCTTCTGGCTCTGGGAATCAGATTAGTGTCTCTGAAGGTGGAGGTTCCCCTTAGTCACCATGGCTAGTAGCCATTGATAGACTTATCTTCCATGAATCTATCTATTCTGCTTTTAAAGCTGTTTATTTCTGTGGCCATCATTACATCCTCTGGCAGCGAATTCCACATTTTAATCACTCTCTGTGTAAAGTAGTATTTCCTTTTGTCTGTCCTGAACCTACTGCCCATCAGTTTCATTGGATGGCCTTGAATTCTAGTATTTTGGGAGAGGGGAAAAATTATCTTTGTCAACTCTCTCCATCCCATGCATGATTTTATAAACCTCTATCATGTCCCCCTTGGTTGTCTCTTTTCTAAATGAAATGTCCCAGACTCTTCAGCCTTTCCTCATAGGGAAGGTGCTCCAAACCCCTCATCTTCTTAGTTGCCCTCCTTTGCACTTTCTCCAGCTCTGCAATGTCCTTTTTGAGATATGGGGACCAGAACTGTACACAGTATTCCAAATGAGGCTGCACCATAGATGTATACAGAAGCATTACAGTATCAGCCAGTTTATTCTCAGTCCCTTTCCTAATAACCCCTAACATGGAGTTTGCCTTATTCACTGCTACAGCACACTGGGTCAACATTTTCACTGAGTTATCCACTATGACCCCAAGTTCTTTTCCCCTCTCAATCTCAGCAAATTCAGACCCCATTAGTCCATACTTAAAGTTGTGGGGGGTTTTTTTGTCCTAATGTGCATCACTTTACACTTACCCACGCTGAACTTCATTTGCCACACTGTCTCCCACTCACCCAGTTTGTGGAGGTACTCCTGGAGCTCTTCACAGTCAGCTTTGGTTTTCAGCATCCTGAATAATTTTGTGTCATCTGCAAACTTGGCCACTATACCACTAACCCCCAATTCCAGATCACTGATGAATAAATCAAATAGCACCGGTCCCAATACCAATTCTTGTGAGAACCCACTGCTTACTTTCCTCCATTGATTCCTACTCTTTGCTTCCTATCATTTAACTAGTTCTTAATCCATAAGAGAACCTGTCATCCCATGACTGCTAAGTCTTTGCTGTGGTACCTTGTTAAAAACCTTTTGAAGCAATTCTTGTGAGAACCCACTGCTTACTTTGTCCAGGTATTAATGTCTACTGGGTCATCATTGTCAACATGCTTGTTCACTTTCTCAAAGAACTCCAAAAGGTTGCTGAGGCAGGATTTCCCTTTGCAGAAGCCATGCTGATTTTCCCTCAGCAAGCTTTTTTCATCCATGTGCTTAACAATTCTATCTTTTATAACAGTTTCTACTAATTTGCCTGGGATAGACGTTAGGCTGACTGGCCTGTAATTTCCTGGTTCCCCTCTGGATCCCTTTTTAAAAATTGGTGTCACATTTGCTACTCTCAATGGCTGGATTTAGTGATAGGTTACATATATGGGTTAGTAGATCAATGATCTCATATCTGAGTTCCTTAAGAACTCTCTGGTGTATGCCATTAAGGACCTGGAGACTTATCAGTTCTTAATTCCCCAGTAGGCATATCTCTGGTCCAATGCTCCCTCTAAGCTATGGAGACTTGTGGGCAAAAATTCTACTTTGTGAGCTACTGACATTAAAGTTGTGACCGAGTGATTTGGCTGTTGCATTATTTAGTTTGCTCTGGAGCCATCCTTCCTGAGCTGAGACGAAAATGTGTGAGCCTGAGGCTAAAAAATTGTGAGCTAGCTCACACTAACTCAGCTTAGAGGGAACACTGCTCTGGTCTCCTCAATTTGGCTCAGTTCTTCAGACTCCCTTCCTGAAAGTAGGGTCTGTGGCATAGGTTCATGACCCACCCTTTCCACAAAAGCAAAAAAGTCATTGAGCTTCTCAAGCTGACAAGATCCACATTTACAAACTCTGTCCAAATATGCTATGCCTATGAATCAGCCTTCTAGTATGGCTTAGGAAAAAGAATTTAACTGAGCGAGCATAAATGCTCTTCTAATAATGAGGGATTGTTAGGTTTTTTAAGTAGCCCAGAATAGCACAACAGAAGGGAAATCCAAAGAACACTGGTAAGCATACATGCCATGTCCTCAATAATATACTTGTTCTACCCAAATTCTTTACTGCATGAAGGTGTATAGACCAGCCAGGGCCGGCTCTATCACTAGGCTAGCTAGTGTCTGGCCTAGGGCGCGCTGGCCCTCAGGGGCGCCAAACTGTGCCCTCCCCCCCGCAACCCCCCGCCGCCG